>NW_007249979.1:0-690 GCF_000164805.1 Carlito syrichta
TGGAGTCTCACTCGGTCGCCCAGACTGGAGTGCAGTGGATGCTCCCGGCCACCGCAGCCTTGACAAGCTGGGCTCCGGTGATCCTTCCGCCTCAGCCTTCTGAGTAGCCGGAATTACAGGGGAGCGCTACCACGCCCGGCTGATTTTTTGATTTATTGTAGAGATGAGGTCTCGCGGCCCAGGCGGGTCTCGAACCCGCGGGATCTGGCAATCCACTCACCTCAGCCTCCCAAAGGCGTGGGATTACAGGCTGAGCCACCGAGCCCGGCTAGCCTGGCTAATTTTTGATTTATTGTGGAGATGAGGTCTCGCCAAGTTGCCCAGGTGGGTCTCGAACCCGCCGGCTCAGGCAATCCACTCACCTCAGCCTCCCAAAATGCGGGATTACGGCTCAGCCACCGAGCCCGGCTTAGTTTCTTTTTCCGAACTTGACCACTGAGGGCCTTCTTAGAGGCCATGGCAGAACCTTGGTAAGTACCTGAGTGTTTGCAGGTGCATGAATTCATTCACTGCTTACAAAGAGCCTGCGATGTAAATTACTGCTGCTAGCTGTGAACCTCCCAAAAGACCACCAGAAAAAATGTTGATCAAGCAAAGGTAAGCTTGCCAGCATGTTGCCTGCCACAAGAGATCATGGTGCCTTGAGAATTTAGTAGTCAGGGGAGGATTTTTTTTTTTTTTTGAGTTGGA
>NW_007249979.1:1145-2286 GCF_000164805.1 Carlito syrichta
CCCAGACTGGAGTGCAGTGGCCGCTCCCGGCCACCACAGCCTTGACCTGCTGGGCTCTGGTGATCCTTCCGCCTCAGCCTTCCAAGTAGCTGGAACTACAGGCGTGCGCTACCATGTCCGGCTCATTTTGATTTATTGTAGAGATGAGGTCTCGCCAAGTTGCCCAGGCGGATCTCGAACCCGCGGGCTCAGGCAATCCACTCACCTCAGCCTCCCAAAGGTGCAGGATTACAGGCTGAGCCACCGAGCCCAGCTTTTTTTTTTTTTTTGAGCTGGAATCTCACTCGGTCGCCTAAGCTGGAGTGCAGTGGCATGCTCACAGCCACTGCAGCCTCGACCTGCTGGTCTCAGACCATCTCTCCCCCCCAACCTTCCAAGTAGCTGGAGCCACAGGTACGTGCCACCACACCCAGCTAATTTTTTGATTTATTGTAGCGATGAGGTCTAACTAAATTCCCCAGGCTGGTCTCAAACCCCTGGACTCACACAATGCCTCCCAAAGTGGTGGGATTACCAGCTTGAGCCACCCCACCTGGCCTAGCTAAGTTATTTTTGCCAGACTCCGGAACTCTTTAGCATGGGAAGAGGAAGGTATTTGTTCACAGAATTGTTTAGCACAGGGACAAGAAGTAAGTTAGTTTCAGTTCTCAAGGCAAACAATTTCTTTTTCTGAGTCGTAGCCTCACACTGTTGCCCAGTCTGGAGTGCAGTGGCACGCCCACTTCCATCACAGCCTCGACCTGCTGGGCTCCGGGGATCCTCCCGCCTCAGCTTTCCAAGTCACTGGAACCACAGGCGCACACCACCATGCCTGGCTAAGTATTTTGATTTGTTGTAGATACGAGGTCTCATCAAGTTGCCCAGACTGGTCGTGAACTCTTGCGCTCAGGCAATCTTTTCACCTTCCCCTCCCAAAGTGCTGAAATTACAGGCATGAGCCACCACACTAGGCCTATTTATTTATTTATTTACTTATTTTATTTTCTGCACTGAGACACCAGAAAACAACACTTTTTACTTTTGAAAAAAAGATAAATATTGGTATGAAAAAATTTGTGGGCTGGGCTCGGTGGCTCAGCCTGTAACCCCGTGCCTTTGGGAGGCTGAGGTGAGTGGATTGCCTGAACCTGTGGGTTTGAGA
>NW_007249979.1:2343-5805 GCF_000164805.1 Carlito syrichta
GTGGCCACTGCACTCCAGTCTGGGCGACTCAAAAAAAAAAAAAAAAGGAAAAAAGAAAAAATTTCTGGAATAACACTTCTTTTCATTCTTTGTGTGTGTGTGTGAGACAGGGTCTCACTCTCACTCAGGCTGGAGTGCAGTGGCACCTTCAAGGCTCACTACAACCTTGACCTCCTGGGTACAGGTGATCCTTCCCCCTCAGCCTTCCGAGTAGCTGGGACTGTAGGTGTGTGCTACCACGCCTGGATAATTGTTTAATTTTGGGGTAGAGATGAGGTCTGGCTATGTTGCCCAGTGTTGTTTTGAACTCCTGGGCTCTAGCAATCCTTTTGCCTTGGATTCCCAGAATGCTGGGATTACAGGTATGAGTCGCTGTGCCCGGGCTTTGAATGAATAGCATTTCAAACTATTTATGATAATGTGGGAAGTAGGATAGCAGAAAACTTCTGCTTTCTTTCTTTCTTTTTTTTTTGATTCAGAGTCTCACTCTGTCACCCAGACTGGAGTGCAGCGGCCGCTCCCGGCCACCTCAGCCTCGACTTGCTGGGCTCCGGCGATCCTTCTGCCTCAGCCTTCCAAGTGGCAGGAACTACAGGCGTGCGTTACCACGTCCGGCTAATTTTTTTGATTTATTGTGGAGATGAGGTCTCGCCAAGTTGCCCAGGCGGGTCTCGAACCTGTAGGCTCAGGCAATCCACTCACCTCGGCCTCCCAAATGCTGGGATTATAGGTGTGAGCCACCACGCCCGGCCTCCAGGCTGTTCTTGAACTCCCACGCTCAGGCCATCCGCTTGCCCTAACCTTCCAAAGTGCTGGGATTATAGGCTGGGCCACCGCACCTGGCCCCATTTGTGATGCTATTGGTGCTCACATCAGATTTGTCAAGTTGGTATTATTCTGATTCTCCAGAACAAGAAATTGGGACTGAACGAAGGTCAGGGATCTCCTTTAGGTCTGACTCATTTTTTAAAAATTTTAGGCCGGGCTCAGTGGCTCAGTCTGTAATCCCGCGTTTTGGAAGGCTGAGTGAATGGAGTGCCTGAGCCCACGGGTTCGAGATCCACCTGGGCAGCTTGAAGAGACCTCATCTCCACAATAAATCAAAAAATGAGCCGGGCGTGGTAGCACCTGCCTGTAGTTCCAGCTACTTGGAAGGCTGAGGCGGAAGGATCGCCAGAGCCCAGCAGGTCAAGGCTGCGGTGGCCGGGAGCGGTCACTGTACTCCAGGCTGGGTGACAGAGTGAGACACCAACTCAAAAAATTTTTTTTAAAATTTAATTTCATTTATTTTGAGTTGGAGCCTCATTATATCACCCAGGTTGGAGTGGAGTGGCATGCTCACGGCCACCGCAGCCTCGATCTCCTGGGCTCAGGGGATCCTTCCGCCCTAGCCTTCCAAGTAGCTGGAACTATAGACGCATTCCATCACTAATTTTTTGTGACAAGGTCTCACCAAGTTGGCCAGGCTGGTCTCGAACCTCTGGGCAATCCTCTTGCCTCAGCACCCCAAAGTGCTGGGATTACAGGCTGAGCCACCTCATCCAGCCTATTTTTTAATTTTTATTTTTAGTTGGCGTCTCACTCTGTCACCCAGGCTGGAGTGTGTGGCATGCTCACAGTCACTGCAGCCTTGACCTACTGGGCTCAGGCGATCCTTCTGCCTCAGCCTTCCAAGTAGCTGAAACACAGGTGCACATCACCATGCCTGGCTAATTTTTTGATTTATTGTAGAGACGAGATCTCACTATGTTGCTCAGGCTGGTCTTGAACTCCTGAGCTCAAGCAATCCTCTCCCCTCCGTCTCTCAAAGTGCTGAGATTGCAGTCATGAACCACTGCCACTGGTCTTCTGGCTAATTTTTAATTTTTTTTTTTGTAGAGGCGAGGTCTTGCAATGTTGTCCAAGCTGGTCTCAAACTCCTGGCCTCAAATGATCCTCCCTCCTCGGCTCTCAAAGTGCTGGGATTACAAGCATGAGCCACTTAGCCAGGCTGAATTTAGAAAAATTTATGCAGTTATGTAGTCATCACCATGGTTGCGATATGGATCATTTATATCACTCCCCAAATTCCTCTAAACCTTTTTTTTGAGTTGAAGTCACACTCTGTCGCCCAGGCTGGAGGGCAGTGGCACACTCCTGGCCACCGCAACCTCCAACTGCAGGCCTCTAGCGATCCTTCCGCCTCAGTCTTCCAAGTAGCCGGAACTACAGGCGCGCGCCACCATGCCTGGCTAATTTTTTAATTTGCTATAGAGATGAGGTCTCACCATGTTGTCCAGGCTGGTCTTGAACTCATGGGCTCAGGCAATCCTCTCGCCTTGGTCTCCCAGATAACCTTGTCTTTCCCAGAATAGTATATAAATAAAATCCTAAGGTTTTAACCTTTCTGGCTTCTCTCACTTAGCAGTGTTTTTGAGACTCATCTAGCTGGCTGCATGTGTCAAGAGTTACTTCCTTTTGGTGCTATGGAATGGGTCCAGAATACACAACGGTGGCATAAAAATTATTTTGAGCAGAGGGCATCTGAGTTCCTGAAACCTCTTTTTTTTTTTTTGAGTTGGATTCTCACTTTGTCACCCAGACTGGAGTGCAGTGGCACACTCCTGGCTACCGCAACCTCAACCAGCTAGGCTCTGGCGATCCTTCCGCCTCAGCCTTCCAAGTAACTGGAAATACAGGCGCGCGCTACCACACACCCGGCTAATTTTTTGATTTATTGTAGAAATGAGGTCTCCAACCCGCGGGCTCAGGCAATCCACTCACCTCGGCCTCCCAAAGTGCGGGATTACAGGCTGAGCCACCGAGCCCTGAAACCTCTTTTGTCCCTAAAAGCAGAACCTCCCAAAAGAACTCAAAGGTCATAAATCCTTTCATGGCAAAGCTAGCAGGAAAGATTGGCTCTTATCACTCCAGATGAGAGTCTCCATACCACGCCTAAAGGACATTGTCACAAAGCTATCACATCTCTCATCTCCTTTCTCAAGGGCCCATTTATCTTTCAAAAAAGTCATTTGTTTTCTCATAAGTGCCCCTTCTTGTCCTTCCCTTCCCTCATTAAGAAGTCCTTTGTTTTCTTTTAAGTGTCCTTCACCCCCTCCTTCTTCTATTAAGATGGGTTATCTTCTTTTTGGGGGGTTGGGTGGGATCATGGTCTCACTGTCACCCAGGCTGGAGTGCAGTGGCACAATCACGGCTCACCACAGCCTGGATCTGCTGGACTCAGGGGATCCTTCCGCCTCAGCCTTCCAAGTAGCTAGAACTACAGGCGCATGCCACCATGCCTGGCTAATTGTTTTTTTTAGTTGGAGCCTCACTCTGTCGCCCAGACTGGAGTGTAGTGGCCGATCCCGGCCACCGCAGCCTCGACCTGCTGGACTCTGGCGATCCTTCCGCCTCAGCAATCCGAATAGCTGGAATTACAGGCACGCGCTACCATGCCTGGGTGATTTTTTTTTTTTTTTT
>NW_007249979.1:6519-6793 GCF_000164805.1 Carlito syrichta
GTCGAGGCTGCGGCGGCCGGGAGCGGCCACTGCACTCCAGTCTGGGCGACAGAGTGAGACTCCAACTCAAAATTTAAAAAATATAATGATAATGCATGATTGTCACCGGGCGTGGTGGCAAACACCTTTAGTTCCAGCTACTTGGAAGGCTGAGGTGGAAGGATACCCTGAGTCTAGCAGGTGGAGGCTGCGGTGGCTGTGAGCATGCCAGTGCACTGCAGCCTGGGCAACAGAAGGAGACTCTGGACTCAAAAAAAAAAAAAAGCCGGGCTCG
>NW_007249979.1:6813-8671 GCF_000164805.1 Carlito syrichta
AAAAAAAAAAAAAAAAAAGGCAGAAGAGGAGGCGGGGAGATTTTCCACCCCAGGGTAGAACACAGGGCCCAGGGATCCAGGGGCATGTATTAATTCATTCAACAGTAGTCATGAGGGAGGCTCAGGACGGAGGCTAGCACTGAGCATGATGGCAGGCTGTGATGGGAACTAAACAAGGGATCCCCACATGGGAGATTGTGAAACCAAGCTCGGATCCTGCAACCACTCATTTAAGAAATATTTGTTGAGGGACTACTAAGTGATAGGTGCTGTGGATAAAGACAGATGTCCTTCTTGTCCTGGGGTTTAAGTTGCCGTGAAGGCAGATAAAAATGAGTACGATAAATGAATAAAATACCAAGTATGTTCGTTCCTTGGTGATAAATGCTAGAGTGAAACAAGGCTGGAAGGGGAGGCAATTAGAATTTTAAGAGGTGAGGCCAGGGACAAAATGACATTTGCATCAAGAAGGGGAAGCCAGCCGGGTGTGGTGGCTCAGCACTTTGGGAGACTGAGGCGAGAGGATTGCCTGAGCTCAGGAGTTTGAGACCAGCCTGGGCAACTTGCAAGACCTCATTTCTACAATAAATAAAAAAATTAGCCGGGCTCGGTGGCTCAGCCTGGAATCCTGCGCCTTTGGGAGGCTGAGGTGAGTGGATTGCCTGAGCCCGTGAGTTCGAGACCCGCCTGCGCAACTTGGCGAGACCTCATCTGTACAATAAATCAAAAAATCAGCCGGGCGTGGTAGCGCGCGCCTGTAGTTCCGGCTACTCAGAAGGCTGAGGAGGAAGGATCGCTGGAGCCCAGCGGGTCGAGGCTGCGGTGGCCGGGAGCGGCCACTACACTCCAGTCTGGGCAACAGTGAGACTCCAACTCAAAAAAATAAAAAGAAAAAGAAATAAAATAGGAAGCCGGGCATGGTGGCTCAAGTCTGTAATCCCCGCAATTTGGGAGACTGAGGTGAGAGGATTGCCTGAGCCCGAGGGTTCGAGACGATCCTGGGCAACTTGGTGAGACCACATCTCTGTAATAAATCAAAACATAAACTGGGCGTGGTAGCGCGCTCCTGTAGTTTCAGCTCCTTGGAAGGCTATGGCAGAAGGATCGCCTAAGCCCAGCAGGTCAAGGCTATGGTGGCCGTGAGCATGCCACTGCCTTCCAGTCTGGGTGACAGAGGAGCTTCTACTCAAAAAAAAAGAATAAACCAGGCATGGTGGCTGGCACCTGTAGTCTCAGGTACCTGGGAGGCTGAGGCAGCAGGATCCTTTGAGCCTAGGTGTTCAAGGCTGCAGTGAGCTATGATGCTATTGCACTCCAGCCTGGCCATCAGAGCAATTTGTTGGCTCAGAACAAACGAACAACCATAATAAATAAAGAGGAAGAACATCCAGAGTAATAGATCTGAGTTGGGAGAGTAGCCAGGGTTCAAAAAGACCAGTGAGGCTGGGTGTGGTGGTTCACACCTGTAATCCCAGCACTTTAGGAGGCAGAGGTGAGAAGATTGCCCAAGTCCAAGGGTTCGAGACCAGACTGGGCAACTTGGCAAGATCTCATCTCTACAATAAACCAAAAAAATGAGCTGGGTGTGGTGATGTTCACGTGTGGTTCCAGCTACTTGGAAGGCAGAGGTGGAAGAATTGCCTGAGCCCAGCAGGTTGAGGCTGCGGTGGCTGGGAGTGTGCACTGCCCTCCAGCCTGGGTGACAGAGTAAGACTTCTACTCAAAAAAAAAAAAAAAAAAAGCCGGGCTCGGTGGCTCAGCCTGTAATCCCGCGCCTTTGGGAGGCTGAGGTGAGTGGATTGCCTGAGCCCGCGGGTTCGAGACCCGCCTGGGCAGCGAGACCTCATCTCCACATTAA
>NW_007249979.1:9436-11866 GCF_000164805.1 Carlito syrichta
GAACCCGCGGGCTCAGGCAATCCACTCACCTCGGCCTCCCAAAGGCGCGGGATTACAGGCTGAGCCACTGAGCCCGGCACTTAAGTTAACTTTTTAACTACATGATAAATAGAAACTCTGCTGACTTACCAAAAATTTCACAGCCAGAGTTCAATCCTTCAGGACATGAGAGATTTCTTTGGAGACAGAGTCGTGACAGAAACTTCTGGAAATGAAGAGAGAATGAGAGAAAGGCCTCAAACTTTAGTTTTTCTCAGACCAATGTCTTCTCTTTGGCTGGTGACAGCAAAGAGGAAATCTTGCAACACCAGGGTGATGTACCCAATTTTTCTTTTCTTTTCTATTTTTTTTTTTGAGTTGGAATCTCACAATGTCACCCAGGCTGGAGGTTAGTGGCACGGTGACAGCCACCACAGTCTCGACCTGCTGGGCTCCGGCGATCCTTCCGCCTCAGCCCTCCAAGTAGCTGGAACCACAGGCATATGCCACCATGCCCAGCTAACTTTTTATTTATTGTAGAGATGAGGTCTTGTCAAGTTGCCCAGCCTGGTTTCGAACCCGGGGACTCAGGCAATCTTCTGTCCTTAGCCTCCCAAACTGCTGGGATCATAGCCTTGAGCCACCGATCCGGGCTCCTTTCTGTTTCAATAGAGATAGGGTCTCATTTTGTTGCCCAAACTGGTCTTGAGCTCCTGGCCTCAAGGGATCCTCCTATCTTAACCTGCACAAGTGTTGGGATTACAGGCACCAGTTACCGTGCCCAGTTATACTCCAATTTCTTAAAAAATTTGAGTCGGAGTCTCTCTGTGGCCAGGCTGGAGTACAGTGGCACAGCCTCGACCTGCTGGGCTTAGGCGATACTTTCACCTCATCCTTCCAAGTAACTGGAACTATAGGCACGCGCCACCATGCCCAGCTAATTTTTTGATTCATTGTAGAGATGAGGTCTCGTCAAGTTTCCCACGCTGGTCTCGAATCTGTGGGGTCAGGCAATCCTCTCACCTCAGCCTCCCAAAGTGTTGGGATCATAGGTGTGAGCCACCATGCCTGGCCTATACTCCAATTTTTACTTTTTTTTTTTTTTGAGTTGGAATCTCACTCTGTCGCCCAGACTGAAGTGCAGTGGCCACTCCTGGCCACCGCAGCCTCGACCTGCTGGGCTCTGGCGATCCTTCTGCCTCAGCCTTCCAAGTAGCTGGAACTACAGGCGCTCGCTAGCACGCCCGGCTACTTTTTGATTTATGTAGAGATGAGGTCTGGCCAAGTTGCCCAGGTGGGTCTCAAACCCGCGGGCTCAGGCAATCCACTCACCTCAGCCTCCCAAAGGCGTGGGATTACAGGCTGAGCCACCGAGCCCGGCTCAATTTTTACTTTTTTATTTTTATTATTTTTATTTTTTGAGTTGGAGTCTCACTCAGTCGCCCAGACTGGAGTGCAGTTGCCGCTCCCGGCCACCGCAGCCTCGACCTGCTGGACTCCGGTGATCCTTCCGCCTCAGCCTTCCAAGTAGCTGGAACTACAGGCGCGTGCTACCATGCCTGGCTAATTTTTTTGATTTATTGTAGAGATGAGGTCTCGCCAAATTGCCCAGGCGGGTCTCGAACCCGCGGGCTCAGGTAATTCACTCACCTCGGCCTCCCAAAGCGCAGGATTACAGGCTGAGCCACCAAGTCCGGTCAATTTTTACTTTTATTTTGGGGGTTTGAGTCTCATTCTGTTGCCCAGGCTGGAGGGCAGTGGCATGCTCCTGGCCACCACAGCCATGACCTGCTGGGCTTAGGCGATCCTTCCGCCTCAGCCTTCCAAGTAGCTGAAACTACAGACACGTGCCACCATGCCCGGCTAATTTTTTGATTTATTGTTAGAGAGGAGGTCTAGCCAAGTTGCCCAGGCTGACCTTTAACCCATGGGCTCAGACAATCCTCTCACCTGAACCTTCCAAAGTGAAGGGTTTATAGGTGTCAGCCACTGGGCGGAGACTTATTTTATTTTGAGTTGGAGTCTCACTCTGTTGCCCAGGCTGGAGTGCAGTAGAACGCTCATAGCCACTGCAGCCTCGACCTGCTGGACTGAAGCGATCATTCTACCTCTGCTTCCCAAGCCCCTGGAACTACAGGTGGGTGCTACCACGCCCGGCTTATTTTTTTATTTATTGAAGTGTTGAGGCCTCACCAAGTTGCCCAGGCTGGTCTTGACACCTGAGCTCAGGCAATTCTCTCGCCTCAGATCTCCCAAACTGCTGGGATTACAGGCTGAGCCACCTCGCTCAGGTACCTTGTTCTATTTTTAGATGAAGTGTCACTCTGTCACCTGCTGGGCTGAGAGGATCCTTTTGCCTCAGCCTTCCAGTAGTTGGAATCACAGGCACATGCCACCATGCCCCGCTAATTTTTTTTTTTTTTTTTGAGTTGGAGTCTAACTCTGTCGCCC
>NW_007249979.1:11886-13273 GCF_000164805.1 Carlito syrichta
TCGCCTGCTGGACTCCGGCGATCCTTCCGCCTCAGCCTTCCGAGTAGCCGGAATTACAGGCGTGCGCTACCACGCCCAGCTGATTTTTTGATTTACTTTTGAGATGAGGTCTCGCTGCCCAGGCGGGTCTCGAACCTGCGGGCTCAGGCAATCCACTAATCTCAGCCTCCCAAAGGCGCGGGATTACAGGCTGAGCCACTGAGCCCGGCTAATTTTTTAATTTGTTGTAGAGACAAGGCCTCATTGCCTAGCTTTAACCCCTGTGTCTCTGAACCCCTGGGCTCAGGCAATCCTCTAGCCTCTGCCAGGTGCTGGGATTATAGGCGTGCTGGGATTATAGGTGTGCTGGGATTATAGGTGTGAGGATTATCCCAGGTGCTGGGATTATAGGCGTGAGCCACCGTGCCTGGCGTGACATGACATTTAAAGCAGATTATTGAATTTCAGTACAACATTAATGTGGGTTCAGTCAAATTAAACTCTTTCCAAAAGAAAAAAAAGTGAAACATGGCTAGGAATAATCCAGGCACAGAGTGAAACTCTGACTCAAAAAAAAAAAAGAAAAAGGAATAAAGGCACATGGAAGTTCAAAAATAATATTTTACCCGACTTTTGAAATAAATCTCCAGAGAAAAATATTAAGAACATATGCTAATTACAATTTTAAAGACTGATGGGTTAAATATGTAGGATAGAACTCATAAGGCAAAACTCATTCACATTTCAAAGTCTTTCTCTTGCAGAAGATCTTACATTTTGGATGCAGCAAAGTAAAACATAGGCTTTTGAAAAGCTATTAAGAATTCAAATTCATCACACCAGCATCCTCCAAGGAAATTTTCTATTGATTTGTAATTTGGCCTTGAATTTGACCTGTGGCATTCCCGTCATGACAATTTGGGTCATTCTGAATATGCCATCGCTGGAACAAGGGCCCTGCTAATTTTAAATGAATGCAGCTGCCCATTAGCTATTCTTCTATTTGCATGACAATATATCGGAATAAATTCGCAATTAATAAGACATTTCCAGTAAGCAGTCAGACTGAGCAAGTGAAGTGCATTTATTTAGTAAGTCTTATAAGAGATATTTCATCTTTGACTGTTTGGACATAAAGAAGGAAAAGAAAACACTTTAAGTCTTTTTTTTTTTTTTTTTTGATGAGGAGTCTCACTCTGTCACCCAAACTGGAGTGTCATAGCTGGACCACCAAAATATGGAATTAGCCCAGTCTATTACCAACATAGAACAAAAAAATTAACAAGAAAGAGGACACTCTCCAAGAGATGTGTGATGTGATCAAGAAACCATGTCTCCATCTGATTGGAAAACCTGAAATATAAAGAGAAATGGGAAACACCATGGAACAAACATTCTATAAGGTCAT
>NW_007249979.1:13692-14927 GCF_000164805.1 Carlito syrichta
GAGCGGCCACTGCACTCCAGTCTGGGCGACAGAGTGAGACTCCGACTCAAAAAACAACAACAAAAAAAACAACCGTGGTAGAGGCCCCAATGGCTACAACATCTAAGAGAGCCATGTGACTTCAAACTAGATTTTGGTGAAAAAAATAAAATACATGTAGAAAAGGTTGCATCAGGCCTAAAAAGTTGGTCAGTCTTCCTTCTTTCCTTTCTCACTCTTTGGTTCAATGAAAATGATTCAATTTGCCTCACTGAAACCTTTGGTGGTCAAACACCTTAAAACCTTCATTCCATCGTGAATGAGAGGCTCCATTAATTAGTAGTTTGTTGTCCAGATGTAAGAAACATTCTCGGTTCTCCGTGGGTATGCCAGAGGGAACTTGACAGAGAAGGAAGGAGAGGAGACTCCGAAGATTGGCGGTCTTAAGAGCTGCTCTGGGGTTTTGAACTTGTTTTCGGTGTGTAGAATGTTCCTTCCCCCACTTTCCACCTGCTGAAATTCTCATTCTCTAAAGTCAGACTAGATCATTATCTACTGCAAGTAGTTTCTAGATCCTCTTAGGAGTTATCTTCATCCTGTAAACCCCCATAGCTCTCGCTGCCACCCCTTTGGGGATCCTAGCAATCGTTACTTTAGACCAGGTCAGGCGGGACCTGGAACGGCACACTAAGGGGTTACAAGCTTTAGTTTATGGCCCATGGGGAGCCATCAAGTTTTGGAGGACGGGGTGACTTAACGCCCAAGGGGGTCACAGGCAGACTGAGAAGGCATTTTCCGGGGAGAAGGAAAGGGGTGCATGGAATTTCTCTCTCGGCACGTTACTAGGTGTCACTCAGCTGGCTTATCCCGCGACCGAGACATGGCAGCGCGCCGTGAGGCCCTCACCGCCCTCTTCATCCTCGGCCATCTGAGGGTGGTTCCCCCGCTGACATCGTGCTTTCTGGGCTCAGCAAGCACCCGGTGCCTGCCACGTCCGGGAACTTGTCTTCTCAGTCCTGGTCTGCGTCCACCACCAGCCCCCTTCCTGACACATGTCCTTGCAACTCACACGCCAAGCATTTCCCCCACTCGTATTCTGCCATCGGGAGGGCTCTGTTCCCGTGGAGGCTTAAACCCTGACAGCCTCGCCAGCTCAGGGTGGCTCTGGGTGGAGACCTGAAGAGCCTGCAGGGCGTTTTCGCCGCGTGAGGCTCGCGAGGCCAGTGCCCACACCGCTGCAGAGGCGCTCCCAGCCC
>NW_007249979.1:16289-24337 GCF_000164805.1 Carlito syrichta
CTTTTCGGCTCGGCCCGTCTGGGCCGGCTCGCCCCCGGCTTTGTGTCTTTTTAGCAGCCCGCAAGAGAAAAGTTTGCGCCCAGCACCTTTGGGGGGGGACGTGGAGGAGACCAGTGGCTGGAAAAGCCCAGCCTGTTTTCAAGAAGGTGATCTTGTAATGGCTTCCTCCGGGCGAGTAGGCCAAGTCAAGCACAATGCAACAAAGTTGCTCGAGTTCAGTCGAACCCGTCCTTTCCCTGGTGCCGGGAAGTTAGGAACTCGGCATCGTGGACCCTCAGCCTGTGTCGGTAAACTTTGTTTGCGAGGTTGGGAGTAAACCAGACTCCCTTTTTCACAAAAGAAAAGGGGTCCACACGTTTTTTTTTTTTTCCCCTTTGAAGCCGGTGGAGTTGACAAAAAATGGAGTTGGGACCAAGTGGTACTTTTCAGCGGCTGTTTGTTCTTTTGGAATTCGTTGAGTTCACGTGAAATTCAATTAAGGCGACCCATCCTTACAGGCTTTTCTACTTTCCAGACGTGTTTGTGTGCTTAATAAAGGCACAGGATGGCTTGTGGATTTCTGGGTTTCTGGTTAAGACCATCGAACTGTTGGAGGGGAGGTTGCGAGGACAATACAACTCGTGTTGAGTTTTTAAAACTAATTTTATTTAACATTGAAAATGAGGGTTCCTCTTTTCCTCCACCACAATTTAAGAAAATGCTTGAGGGACCACATGCCACCAGATCTGGTTGAGGAATGAGTTATGTCAAACAATTGGTAGAATGTTTTCTAAGGGTAATAGGATTTTTTTTTTTTTTATGACTGCAGCAAAGACTTGAGAATGAATAACTGTTTTACAGATTTGTTTTTAGTAGTTAATGAAACTTTTTTGAGTGCTGATGGTTGCATTGGAAATTTTTTTATGTTATGAAGAATTAAAATGGTGCTTATGCTTTAGGCCGGTGAAAGTTGTGTTTAAACTGTTACTCTTGTGTTTTGTTTTTAAACTCAGAACACGGCCATGGCTACCCAGGTGATGGGGCAGTCTTCGGGAGGAGGAGGGTTGTTCCCCGGCAGTGGCAACATGGGCCTGGCTTTGCCCAACGACATGTATGACTTGCACGACCTTTCCAAAGCGGAGCTGGCGGCCCCTCAGCTGATCATGCTGGCAAACGTGGCCTTAACTGGGGAAGTAAATGGCAGCTGCTGTGATTACCTGGTCGGTGAAGAAAGACAGATGGCGGAATTGATGCCTGTTGGGGATAGCAACTTCTCAGATAGTGAGGGGGAAGGCCTTGAGGAGTCTGCCGAGATAAAAGGTGAGCCCAGTGGACTGGAAAACGTGGAACTGAGGGGCTTGGAACTCAGTGTGGTGGAACCTCAGCCTGTATTTGAGACATCAGCTGCCCCAGAAATTTACAGCTCCGGGAAAGAGCTCCCTCCCGAGACACCTGGGGCCGAGGACAAATGCAAGAACTCCAAGACCAAGCCCTTTCGCTGTAAGCCCTGCCAGTATGAAGCAGAATCTGAAGAGCAGTTTGTTCATCACATCCGAGTTCACAGTGCCAAGAAGTTTTTTGTGGAAGAGAGCGCGGAGAAGCAAGCCAAAGCCAGGGAATCTGGCTCTTCCACTGCAGAGGAGGGAGATTTCTCCAAGGGCCCCATTCGCTGTGACCGCTGTGGCTACAACACCAATCGATACGATCACTATACCGCACACCTGAAGCACCACACCAGAGCTGGGGACAACGAGCGCGTGTACAAGTGCATCATTTGCACGTACACAACAGTCAGCGAGTATCACTGGAGGAAGCACTTGAGGAACCATTTCCCAAGGAAAGTATACACGTGTGGAAAATGCAACTATTTTTCAGACCGAAAAAACAACTATGTCCAGCATGTTAGGACTCATACAGGTAAGAGAAGCCTTCTAGTCCGAAAATTTAATTCTCATGTCTGATTGTTTAATTGAGTGGTTAGTTAAATAGTGCTTGAGAAAAGAGACCCTGGGTTCAAATCCGGGGTCCATTATTTGTTACCTTTTTCACTTTGGACAAGTGACTTCACCTCCCTGCAGGATAACAACGTACGAGAAAGTGTTAAATGAAGTAACACATATGAGAGCACTGTTCTTTGAAAAGAACAGCGAGAGAGATCTTACCACCAGTGCCCTTCCTAAAGTACATGTCTTCTCAACTTGGGATCGGTCACTTCACCAAGTTAGACTGCTTTTAGGTTTATAGATGTAGTTATGTGACAGAGAACACCTCTAAGATGTGGTATAGTTTCTGAAAGGAATTGAGGACTTAGATAAAAAGGAAAACTCGATGATTAACTTGCAAAGCTCCTTTAACAAACCCTCAGACTTTAAAATTATTGACTTGTAGCATTGAATTCTTAGGGGGGATGGCTTGTCCCCAAAACATAGAAATGTGTGAGAAATTAGTTTTTTTTGTTTTGTTTTTTTTTTTGAGTCAGAGTCCCACTCTGTCGCCCAGACTGGAGTGCAGTGGCCGCTCCCGGCCACCCCAGCCTCGCCTGCTGGGCTCCGGCGATCCTTCTGCCTCAGCCTTCCAAGTAGCCGGAATTACAGGCATGCGCTACCACACCTGGTTGATTTTTTGATTTGTTGTAGAGATGAGGTCTCGCTGCCCAGGCGGGTCTCGAACCCCCGGGCTCAGGCAATCCACACACCTCAGCCTCCCAAAGGCCCGGGATTACAGCCTGAGCCACGTAGCCCAGCTGAGAAATCAGTTTTTAAAAGGTTGGTGGGATTACCACCAATTGAAACCGTTTTCCTAAGAAAACAAACGTGGAAAATGGAACTGTTTCAGACAATTATGTTCAGCATGCTTGCATCATCCAGGTAAGGGGACTTTTCTAATCCATAAGTGCAGCTCTATCAAAAAAGTTGGGACCTTGAAAATATGAGAACTTTTAAACATCTCAGAGAGAATGCCACAGTGTACAACATATATACTCATTACATACTCTGAATAGTTATCACCATTTTGTCGTGTTTGGCATGCTAGTTTTTTTTTAAGGTAACAGCATTATTGAGATATACTTCATTGACATACAGTTCATCCGTTTAAAGTGTACAGTTCAGTGGTTTTAGTATATTCTCAAAGTTGCGCAACCATCACCACAATCAATTTTAGGGCATTCTTATCACCCCCAAAAGAAACCCATTTCCTTTAGCAGTCGCTCCCCATTTCTCCCAGCAGTCCTTAATTATTCACTTTTAAATATTTGTAATTAAGGGGCCTCTTTTTTTTCTTTCCTTTTTTTTTTTTTTTTTTTGAGTTGGAGTCTTACTCTGTCGCCCAGGCTAGAGTGCAGTGGCACTGGGCTCAAGTGATCCTTCGCCCCAACCTTCCAAGAAACTGGAACTACAGGCATGCGCCACCATGCCCAGCTAATTTTTTTGATTTTATTGTAGCGATGAAATCTCGCCAAGTTGCTCAGACTGCTTTCAAACCTGTGGACTCAGGCAGTCCTCTCCCCTCGGCCTTCCAAAGTGCTGGGATTATAGGCCTGAGCCACCACGCCCAGCCTGGGGCCTCATTTTTCAAAGAAATGTTTATGGCTGTTGGTAGTCACTTTGCACATTTCCATTGCATTTTTCTGGTGAGAATTGACACCGGGGTGGTATGGTGAATGGATAGAGGGTACACTAGCACTGTCCTCCCTGGATCACTGTGGGATGCTGTTTGCATCAGCCCCCGTTTTGCAGAAGCTGGCCCTCCATGGAACTGAACCCACAGGTAAAGAGGTCTCTGTGGAGGGAAAGTGACACTGCCTTGCTTAAGTGGCAGACGTGCACAGTGAGAGTTGATGAAAGGAGTGACCTACCACAGGTTTTCTCAGTGCCAGCAGGTGGCTCCTGTGTTGAAGGCTTTGACACTTAGTCCAGCGAGAGAGTTTACAGGCCCTTTGGCATCTGCTGTCACCTGTGACGGCTTGTCTCCAGGCTTTGAAACCATTTGATTTCAAAAGTGAAGTTGAAACAGCACAAAAATACATCGCATAGGAAATGAAAGTCACTTGGGGATCCTACTCCACTTGAACAGTTTGAATTAGACTGTTGGAATAAATTAACCTCACCTAATCCCAGATAGCTGATATCTGAGATAGTTAATACATTTCTTTTCTTTTTTTTCTTTTTTGAGTTGGAGTCTCACACTGTCACCCAGACTGGAGTGCAGTGGCTGCTCCCGGCCACCACAGCCTCGACCTACTGGGCTCTGGTGATCCTTCTGCCTCAGCCTTCCAAGTAGCTGGAACTACAGGCGCACGCTATCACACCCGGCTAATTTTTGATTTGTTGTAGAGATGAGGTCTCGCCAAGTTGCCCAGGTGGGTCTCGAACCTGTGGGCTCCGGCAATCCAATCACCTTGGCCTCCCAGAGCGCTGGGATTATAGGCTGAGCCACCAAACCTGGCTCTTTTTTAAAATCTTATTTTATTTATTTATTATTTTTTGAGTCGGAGTCTCACTCTGTTGCCCATGCTGGAGTATGGAGTGCAGTGGCTCATTCAAGGCCACCACAGCCTTGACCTGCTGGGCTCAGGTGATCCTTCTGCCTCAGCCTTCCAAGTCGCTGGAACTACAGGCATGTGCCACCACGCCCAGCTAAATGTTTTTTATTTATTGTAGAGACAAGTCTCTCCATGTTGCCCAGGCTGGTCTCAAACTTGTGGACTTAGGCAGTCCTCTCGCCTCAGCCCCCCAAAGTGCTGGGATTACTGCCGTGAGCCACTATGCCTGGCGAGATAGTTAATATCTTAAATATTAAGTAACTGTATTTTATCTTCAATCTCAGATATCATATATTTATTTGCCCATAAATATGCACTTCATATTCATTGAACAGTTTTTCTAAAACCTTAAGACCCAATTTAGAATTGCCAATAATGGAGTGCATTCAGGTGGTAACTGACATGGTAAAGTGCATAATTTTCAAGCCAGCCAAGGATTGAAAGCAGTGTGGCTGCACCTCTGCTGAGCATGTGCAGACTTTCCTTGACATTATTCCTTCAACTACACAGAGTAACAAACCATCTACACAGCATTTACATTGTATTAAGTGTCCTAAGTAATCCTGAGATGTTAAGTATAAGGGAGGATGTGCATAGGTTATGTGTTTTTTTTTTTTTGAGTTGGAGTCCCACTCTGTCGCCCAGACTGGAGTGCAGTGGCCGCTCCTGGCCGCCGCAGCCTCGACCTGCTGGGCTCCTGCGATCCTTCCACCTTAGCCTTCCAAGTAGCTGGAATTACAGGCATGCGCTACCAGGCCCGGCTGATTGTTTTTTTTTTGATGGATTGTAGAGATGAGGTCTTGCTGCCCAGGCGGGTCTGGAACCCGCGGGCTCAGGCAATCCACTCACCTCAGCCTCCCAAAGGCACGGGATTTCAGGCTGAGCCACCGAGCCCGGGCTATCTTGTTCATTTGTATTGTTGTTGCAGTTGTTTTGTGTTAGGGTCTCACTGCATCGCTCAAGCTAGATTCTGCTGGCATGCTCATGGCTCACTGTAGCCTGTGCTTCCTGAACTTAGGTGAGCCTTCTGTCTCAGCTACAGGTGTGCTACTATGCCTGACTAATTTTCTTTTCTTTTTTTAGTTTTTGGTCTTGCTATGTTGCCTAGGCTGGTCTCGAACTATTTTGCTGTAGCAGTTCCTGCCGGGCGTGAGCCACGGTTCCCAACCTCATTTCCTAATACTTAGTAATATGTAGCATCACTGTGAAAACTCTAAGGGCTATAAAAATTCAGGAAGTGATTTTTTTTTTGTCAGTAAAACCAAAATAGTTAAATACATTCTGAAAGAAATTGTTTATGTTTTTAAGTCACGATCAATTTGACTTTTTTCCCTAGGAACAAGAAAAACATTCTTGTTTAAAAATGCTCAGTACGGATGCTGTTATATTGTATGAGCTCATTTTGTTAACATCACACATTATTCATTATTATAATTTTGCAGGAGAGCGCCCGTATAAATGTGAACTGTGTCCTTATTCCAGTTCTCAGAAGACTCATCTGACGAGACATATGCGTACTCATTCAGGTTGGTAAGAAATGGGAGCTTTTCTACCATTTTCAGTGAACGATCAATTTAAGGATGTTCTTTTAGACTTGTAGCAGTCACTTATTTATGATTTCAGTTGTAGTATAAATTAGAAATTAGAATTTAAAAGTCAGCGTTCTGTCAAAGTGGAAATGAATTTAAATGGAGATTCCAGACATGGAATCCAGATGTGGAATTCCTGAAACTGAGTGTAAATTGTGTGTATGCTTTTGTCTGGAAGGAGGGTCCTTCGTTTTCATCAGAGTGTTAAAGAGTTCATGTCTCCCATTGAAGTTAACCTAATGTCCACCAAGGCTGGCTCATCCTTTCTGCAGAATCCCTGCCCTCTCCTGTTCCCCCAAGAGCATAACTCTGATTTCATGGTGTGTGGTTGACATGGGATTCCTCCTTAGCTTTTCAGGTCCTGAAGTTCGGGTTTATTCTCTCTTCAGAATTGATAGGGCTTTGGAGGACTGATTTACAAAAAGCTTAACTTGAAAAAGAGGATAACAACATATTAGCCTATAATAAAAGTCCAGGACTGCAATAAGTGAGATTTTCTCCACTCTAGTAAGTGAAACAATCATGACTCCGATTCGGGACTGATTCCCATTATTGAGGTTATGTAAGTGGCCAAGTTAAAAATGTTAGCATAGGTGATCTAGAATGGGTGCTTCCTTCATTTTGGCCTTGAATGATCTTTGGTGAAGTCCTGCTTCTGATTAGAATGCTTGCCTTCCTGATTTAGAATGCTCCTGCAGGAAAGTAGGTTAGATCTTGCTGTTTACAGAGCCTACATAGGATCCTTTCCCCTAAGTTTTCTATCAGAACTGTGCTGTCTGGTTGGGCAGCCCTCAGGACACGTCTGTGGAGCTGGTGATGTCTGACCATGTGAAGCAGTATGAAGAAGAGAATGTAAGATACTCATTCTTCCTGTTGCTCGCTTGGTGAAATCAAGGAGCATAGTTGGGCTAATAAGCTAGTTAGAAAATTAATTTTACTGCCGGGCTCGGTGGCTCAGCCTGTAATCCCGTGCTTTGGGAGGCCGAGGTGAGTGGATTGCCTGAGCCTGCGGGTTCAAGACCCATCTGGGCAACTTGGCGAGACCTCATCTCTACAATAAAATTAAAAAAAAATTAGCCGGGCGTGGTAGCGCGCGCCTGTAGTTCCAGCAACTTGGAAGGCTGAGGCGGAAGGATTGCCGGAGCCCAGCAGGTCGAGGCTGTGGTGGCCGGGAGCGGCCACTGCACTCCAGTCTGGGCGACAGAGTGAGACTCCCACTCAAAACAAAACAAAACAAAACAAAAAAAACAAAAAAAAGAAAATTAATTTTACCTGTTTTATTTTTTGCCTTTTGTAGTGTGTCTACTATACTTAAAATTACATCTGTGGTTTGCCCTGTATTTCTGTTGGACATTGTTGCCCTGAGTTAGTAAAAAGAGGGAAACTTGGTTTGGTTACAGACTCTGATTTGTTTGAGCAGCCGTGAAGAAGGTGTGCCATGGTGTGCTTGCCAGCCTCTCTCGTCCTGTATGCCTGTCCTGTTCACCTACTGAGTGTTCCCTTGGAAGCTCCTAAGCTGCTGAGTAGTGCCCCTTGTCCAGAACCCGGTTCTTGTTATTTTGGGGTGCTTTTCCATTTCGTTCTCTGAGGGCGACTTGGATACAATCTTAGGCTTTGTTGAGGGTGGACATTGTGTCCTCTTGATAGATAACAGTTGATAATTGTAGCCCTTTCATAAAACACTCAAGAGCTTCACAAGAGTTAACTCATTTTAGTTATCACTGTTTTGTGTTGTACACGTTCTATTGTCCCCAGTTTACAGGTGAGGAATCTAAGGCATAGGAGACGTGGCCCCTTTTCCAGGAGAATGGCTTCACTTCTGTACATGTTTTTCATGGTGTTGTTTAGCTTCCTTTTTTTTTTTTTTTTTTTTGAGTTGGAGTCTCACTCTGTCGCCCAGACTGGAGTGCAGTGGCCGCTCCCGGCCACTGCACCCT
>NW_007249979.1:24619-32474 GCF_000164805.1 Carlito syrichta
CCTCAACCTGCTGGGCTCCGGGTATCCTTCCGCCTCAGCCTTCCAAGTAGCTGGAACTACAGGTGCGCGATACCACACCCGGCTCATTTTGATTTATTGTAGAGATGAGGTCTCGCCAAGTTGCCCAGGCGGGTCTTGAACCTGCGGGCTCAGGCAATCCACTCACCTCAGCCTCCTAAAGTGCTGGGAATACAGGCATAAGCCACCATGCCTGGCCCCTCTTTTGTCCCTGGTATTACTTGTAAGCTGGGCATTAAATCTGAATGCTTGATGTCTGCCTGTCAAATGAGGTACTTCATTTAAAGTTGCATCTGGTTGACCCTTTCATGATGTTGGGTCACTGGATTAGAATGATGACATACTTGTATCCTTGTATTGAATTAGCAATACTTTATCTTGTTACTGTTTAAATGTTTATCTATGATGTTTTATACCAGTTGACAATCTTTGCTTGAAACACTTTTTTTAAATTTGGGTTTGCCAAATGTCTTGAGTTTTTTTTTTTGAGATATATGTATCTCGACAACCTCGACCTGCTGGGCTCACGTGATCCTTCCACCTCAGCCTTTCAAGTAGCTGGGACCATAGGCTAATTTTTGACTTATTGTAGAGATAAGGTCTCGCCAAGTTGCCCAGGCGGGTCTCCAACCCGCGGGCTCAGGCAATCTACTCATCTCAGCCTCCCAAAGGCGGGGGATAACAGGCTGAGCCACTGATCCCGGCCTAATGGTCTCTTAATAATTGGTAGTAGCTGCTGATTATTGTATGCCTGCTGGGTTCTGAAAAACAGGTATTTGTTATCTCTAAACTTAGTACCATTGAATACCAGTTAATACTGCAGATTAGTACATGGGCTCAGAGGGGATAAGTACTTTCAGGTTAAAGGTCATTCCTCAAAATTAGAAGAAGTAGGATTTCTATTCAGACTCCCCCACTGTCCCACTTTTGTTAGTGTGCTTAGAACATAATGGTTTAGGAGGTGACTCAGGTGGTGAGACTATGGCAGCGCTGGGTGTGGTGGCGTGTGCCTCGATTCTCAGGTACTCGGTTCTCAGGTACCCGAGGCTGAGGCGGGAGGATCCATTGATACAGGCACTCAAGCATGCTGTGAGCAGTGATCACACCACAGCACTCAGGTCTGGGCAACCGAGACTGACCCTGTCTTTATAACATGCTTTTTTCTTTTTTTTTGAGTAGAAGTCTCACTCTGTCGCCCAGGCTGGAGTGCAGTGGTCCACTCACGGCCACCATAGCCTCGGCCCGCTGGGCTCAGGCGATCCTTCCCCCTCAGCCTTCCACGTAGCTGGAACCACAGGCATGTGCCACCACGCCCGGCTAATTTTTATTTATTTTAGAAATGAAGTCTCACCAAGCTACCCAGGGTGGTCTTGTACCCCTGGTGTCAGGCAGTCTTCTTGCCTTGGCCTCGCAAAGCACTGGTATTACAGGCGTGAGTCACTGTGCCCGGTTTTATTTTAAAAAAAAAAAAAAAAAAAGGCTATAGCATAATGAAATTGGAACCACATTGTACTGAGAAAGTGAGCCATTGTCTTTTATTCGATGGTAACATTTTGTGATTCACAAACAGGAAATAAAAATGATGATGAATCTGTTTTGTTTATGGAGGTGCTGAATTATTCTTAGCAGATTATATGTTCTAATGCTTATTTATTATTTAGTTTTTTTAATTAATCAATATTTTTTATTATGATTTTGTGGGGTACAGTTAAGGGTTAGGTGTACAATTACGTTTCATTCAGGCACCCTGTTGATAAGAGGTGTTTCCCCATCCCCAGACAGATATTTGCGACTGTTAATCCCATCCCCCTCCCCCCCCTTATTTATTTTTTTGAGTTGGAGTCTCTGTCACCCAGCCTGGAGTGCAGTGGCACACTCACCTCCACAGCAGCCTTAACCTGCTGGGCTCAGGTGATCCTTCCGCCTCAGCCTTCTGAGTAGCTGGAATTACACCACTATGCCCAACTAAATTTTTGATTTATTGTAGAGATGAGTTCTCGCCAAGTTGACCAGGCTGGTCTCGAACCCATGAGCTCAGTCAGTCCTCTCACCTCAGCCTCCCAATGTCCTGGGTTTTTAGGCATGAGCCACAGGCCAGACCTCTGATGCTTTTTTTTTTTTTTTTTTTTGAGTTGGAGTCTCACTCTGTCGCCCAGACTGGAGTGCAGTGGCCGCTTCCGGCCACCGCAGCCTCGACCTGCTGGGCTCCAGCGATCCTTCCGCCTCAGCCTTCCAAGTAACCAGAATTACAGGCATGAACTACCACGCCCAGCTGATTTTTTGATTTATTGTAGAGATGAGGTCTCGCTGCCCAGGCGGGTCTCGAACCCGCGGGCTCAGGCAATCCACTCACCTCAGCCTCCCAAAGGCGCGGGATTACAGGCTGAGCCACCGAGCCCGGCCTCTGATGCTTTTGATAGCAGTTGCTGATAACACTTGAAATAAAGTGAGGCTAACTTAGGTGACACTGGGTAGCTTTTCAGAGTGGGTTGCTTCCAGTGACTATCATGGGTGTGTTTGTGGTCTGGGATCTGATCTTTACAGGCCACCTTTGATTCCTTGTTCAAGTGAGTAAGTGTATTTTAGGGAAGAGGAGTGTGTGCTCAGTTGGTTTTATTTCTGGAAGAGATTAGGCTCTGTTTAGTTAACACATTTTAGACACAAGTGACAGGCAGAACCACATCGGTCATTTACTTGTTGTACTGCTATCCACAGGACAGGTCTTCTCAGGACAGATTAGGGAGGGAACAGGCTATTGGTTGTTCTCCATTTCACTGGTATTTCTTCCTAATAGTTTCAGGCTGTCCTTTCCTGGGGAGTCCTGCAGACACTGACATTATTCTCAGCTCTCTCGACCATCTAATTTGTATTTACCATTGATATTTTTGTGTATGTCACACTGGCTAGTGATCTCCATCCTGGTGATACAGGATTAATTTTGCATATTACATGTGGAGTGGATTTTTTGTTTCCTTTTTCCGAGGTGGGGTCTCATGTCACCCAGGCAGCAGTGCAGTGGCCGATCATGGCTCACTGCAGCCTCATCCTTCTGGGCTCAGGCAATCCTGGCACCTCAGCGTTCTGAGTAGCAGGGACTACAAGTGTGCGCCACCATGCCTGGCTAATTGCTTGTACAGATGAGGTCTTGCTATGTTACCCTGGCTTGTCTCTAACTCCTGAACTCATGTGGTCCTCCTGTCTCCGCCTCCCAAAGTGTGGGGGTTACTGGTGTGAGCCACTGCTCCTGGCCCCTTACTACTCTTTCGTTAAACATTTCCTTTGAGCCGGGCTCGGTGGCTCAGCCTGTAATCCCTTTGGGAGGCTGAGGTGAGTGGACTGCCTGAGCCCGTGGGTTCGAGACCCGCCTGGGCAACTTGGCGAGACCTCATCTCTACAATAAATCAAAAACTCAGCCGGGTATGGTAGTGCGTGCCTGTAGTTCTAGCTACTCGGGTGGCTGAGGCAGAAGGATCGCTGGAGCCCAGCAGGTCGAGGCTGCAGTGGCCAAGAGTGGGCCACTGCACTCCAGTCTGGGTGACAGAGTGAGACTCCAACTCAAAAAAAAAAAAAAAAAAAGAAGTGCATAGTATCATTTACTTGCTCTACTAGTTTTTTTCTCCTCCGATTCTCACTTTATTGCCATTAAGTCTTGTTTCTATTAGACTACATACTTATCAAGATGTTCTAATTTATTAGTGGCTAGTGGAATAGAAATCTTTTAGACTGTACAAATGGCTTTAACTCTTTTTTTAATTCTAGTAATTTTTTACCTATGT
The DNA here is from genome assembly GCF_000164805.1 of Carlito syrichta. Classification (NCBI taxonomy): domain Eukaryota; kingdom Metazoa; phylum Chordata; class Mammalia; order Primates; family Tarsiidae; genus Carlito; species Carlito syrichta. The sequence goes on from NW_007249979.1 coordinate 28,414, forward strand.
TTCCCACCTCTATAAATGTGTCACTTATCCACCTTATTCTTCCAAAATTAACTTATAGGAGTAAGCCAAGTCAAAAGGAAAAAAAAATTTTTTTTTGAGTTGGAATCTCACTGTTGCCCAGGCTGGAGTGCAGTGGCACGCTCACAGCCACCACAGCCTCCACCTGCTGGGTACTCAGGCGATCCTTCCACTTCAGCCAAGTAGATGGAATTACAGGCATGCGCCACCAAGCCCAGCTAATTTTTTTATTTATCGCAGAGATGAGGTCTCGCCAAGTTGCCCATAGGTTCGTTCAGGCAATCCTCTCACCTTGGCCTCCCAAAGTGCTGGGATTACAGGCGTGAACCACCACTCGGCCAAGGAAAAACAATTTGGGCAACATATAGCGAGACCATGTCTCTTTTTATTAAATAAATAAAAATTAAAAGTTAGCTAGGCGGGCTGACATGCACCTATATAGTCCATCTCAAGTACTCAGGAGGCTGACACACGGGAAGACTACCCGAGCCCAGGAGGTCAAGGCTGTAGTGAGTCAAGAATCACACCACTGCACTCCAGCCTGGGTGGCAGAGCAAGAAAGAACGGCAAAGGAAATGTTTTTGATTTTTTTTTCAGTTGGAGTCTCACTCTATCACCCAGGCTGGAGTGCAGTGGCACGTTCATGGCCACCGCAGCCTCAACCTGCTGGGCTCAGGTGATCCTTCCGTCTCAGCCTTCCAGGTAGCTGGGAACTACAGGTGTGTATCACCATGCCTGTCTAATTTTTTGATTTATTGTAGACATGCGGTTTCACCACATTGCCCAGGCTGGTCTCAAACCCCTGGGCTCAGGCAGTCCTATTGTTTCTACCTCCCAAAGTGCTGGGATTATATGCCTGAGCTACTGCGCTCGATGATATTATGAACTTTTATTTATTTTTGTTTATTTATTTTATTTTTTATTTTTTGAGTTGGAGTCTCACTCTGTCACCCAGACTAGAGTGCAGTGGCACACTCCTGGCCACCACAGCCTCAACCTGCTGGGCTCCGGCCATCCTTCCACCTCAGCCTTCCAAGTAGCTGGAACTACAGGCACACGCTACCATGCCCAGCTAATTTTTTGATTTATTGTAGAGATGAGGTCTCGCCAAGTTGCCCAGGTGGGTCTTGAACCCGCGGGCTCAGGCAGTCCACTCACATCAGCCTCCCAAACGTGTGATTACAGGCTGAGCCACGAGCCTGGTTGATATTATGAACTTTTAAACAGAGAATTCTGACATTCTTTTTTTCTGACTGTTTCTTAGATAGAGATTTGTACCTTGGTTGTATCTCATTCATTAGAGTTTATCAAGTGGTGGCAATTTAATTATAATTATTTTATTCATGTAAGTATGAGGAAAAGAGGGTAAACTCCATTGGCTATTTTTGTGCTCAGAGATGGGGTTTATATTACAGAATATAAGATCAGTGTTTGAATCTTACCTTTTATTTACCCATACTTAAAGTTACTAATTGGTTCTAAAAGCGAGCAGTTCTAGCCAATGCATATTGAGTTCTTGTTCTCTGCTCCATGCAGGTGATTTGCATGGATTAGGTAATTGATAGCTAATTCACAGGTAATTAATGTTGCCTTAGGAGAAGGCGCTCCAGAGAGCTTTCACTCTCTTGCTCAACGTCTGAGAATCAGTGAGTTGCTGAGCCCATTTTATCTCCTGGAGACACTAACTATAGAAGAAGCCCTGAGGTTGCCTCTCCATTCTCTGTCTGTGTATGTTAAGCAAATGGTTGTCTCCATTTGAATAATTCACTGGAGAGGACAGTGCAGAGCTCAGGACAGAGTGAGGTAGCTTGTTGGAGAAACCTCTTTATTTATGGATCTTTTAGTGGACTCACATGGAAAAGAATTCTCCGGCTTGTTTCATATCCAATTTAACATACCTGGATAAATGTTTGGCTTGTGTTTGTTTGACTACCAGACATTTTCTAATCATGTAAAACTTAACATCTGCATGGTTTTGCTTAATGTCTGAGTTTTGGTTGATGAAAAATTTCAGCAAAATTTTGTATGCATTTGAGAATGTTTGAGAGATTAATTTTCATAAATGTCAATTTCCATTTTTCTACTATGCATTCCATTGGACCAGTGGGGTATGGATACCATTTGGTAATATTTACTAGAGTGTGATCTAGATGGGTATGTATTCAGGTAGAATGTATTATTCTTATGCTTCTAACTTGGGGGTGGGGGTGGTTCTGGTTTTGTATGTTCTTGATTGTGACTTTGCTGCTTTTACATGCCATATCTATTTGTATGCCACTTCTTATTTACTAAGTTTCTTTGCCCATTTTATAGAAAAGGGGGAAAATTCAATAAAAGTTTTCTGGATAATTACCCTGACCTGTATTTGGCTTTACAATTGTAACTTGGGCAGTGGAAAAGTTTGCTGAGTGAAACTTTACTTAGCTCTTGCCATGACGAGAGGGTTACATTTCGAGAAAAAGCCTTTGCTCCCTGTTTCCTCAGGCTAAAGCTGAATTTTAAAACTTTTGAGCCTTGGATCTGGGAGTATAGCCTGGAGTGAAGGATCTTTCTTTCTTTTTTTCCCCACGCTCAGGGTCACCACAGCCTTGACCCGCTGGGCTCAGGTGATCCTTCTACCTCAGCCTTCTGGGTAGCTGGGACAACAGGATGCGCCACCACGTCCGGCTGATTTTTTTTTTTGATTTATTGTAGAGATGAAGTCTCACCAAGTTGTCCAGGCTGGTCTTGAACCCCTGGGCTGAGGCAGTCCTCTCACCTCGGCCTCCCAAAGAGCTGGGATTACAGATGAGAGCCACTGCACCTGGCTGGAGTGAAAGAGCTTTCTCAAGATTTACCTTAAAAAAAGTCTGAAAGGGGGAAGGCATGCAAATTTTATTTTCTACAGGATATCTGTTTTAACTAAACAATTTTTAAATGGATTATTTTCTGTGAATGACTTTGCCCCAAAATTAACATAGAAAGCCCAACTGAACTTTGCCAGTACTTGTGTATGTCTTGATGAATCTCTTCTTTTAAAAAATACTTTTAATTTTTACTTTTATTTTGGGCTTCTTATTGTTCACCTTGGTCTGTTCTTTAATAATGCCTGGGAGCTCTGTTTTTTTTTTTGAGTTGGAGCCTCACTCGGTCGCCCAGACTGGAGTGCAGCGGCCGCTCCCGGCCCCCGCAGCCTCGCCTGCTGGGCTGCGGCCATCCTTCCCCTTCCGCCTCAGCCTTCCGGCCATCCTTCCCCTTCCGCCTCAGCCTTCCGAGTAGCCGGAATTACAGGCATGCGCGACCACGCCCGGCTGATTTTTTTTTTTATTGTAGAGATGAGGTCTCGCTGCCCAGGCGGGTCTCGAACCCACAGGTTCAGGCTATCCACTCACCTCAGCCTCCCAAAGGCGCGGGATGACAGGCTGAGCCACCGAGCCCGGCTGCCTGGGAGCTGGGACTTGAACTTTTTTGAAGATAGTTGTTGACTGAGGCGCTCATTCCTCTGCTTAGTTTGCGAGTCCTGCTCAAGGCTTGGAGGAAAGTCATACAAATAAATACGGTGAATGTAAGGTGCATGATGCCGTCTTTTCAGTGACTAGTCCGTGTGGGCATTGTACATACGCAGTTCCCTGCGAGCGTGGCTTGGTCTTGAGTCCTGCCTTAACCCCTGTCTTCTCTGCCCCCTCAGGTGAGAAGCCATTTAAGTGTGATCAGTGCAGTTACGTGGCCTCGAACCAGCACGAGGTCACGCGCCACGCGAGGCAGGTGCACAACGGGCCGAAACCCCTGAACTGCCCACACTGCGACTACAAGACGGCGGACAGAAGCAACTTCAAGAAGCACGTGGAGCTCCACGTGAACCCCCGGCAGTTCAACTGCCCGGTGTGCGACTACGCGGCCTCCAAGAAGTGCAATCTGCAGTATCACTTCAAGTCCAAGCACCCCACGTGTCCCAGCAAGACCATGGACGTCTCGAAGGTGAAGCTGAAGAAAGCCAAGAAGCGCGAGGCCGGCGGGCCCGAGGGCGGCGCGGCCGAGGACAGGGCGGACGCGGGGCCGGCGAA
>NW_007249979.1:33614-37875 GCF_000164805.1 Carlito syrichta
CGCGAACGCGCGCGGAAGGAGCAGGTGCTCATCGAGGTGGGCCTGGTGCCCGTGAGCGACGGCCGGCCTGGCCAGGAGAGGGCGGGCTCGCCGGACCGGGCCCCGCCGCCGCCGCCGCCGCCGCCCCGGGAAAGCCTGCAAGAAGCCGCGTCCGCAGACCGGGCGCCGCGCCCCGCGGGCGAAGCAGATGCAGAAGCCCCCGCTCCTGCAGCCGGAGAAGAGGCAGGCGCGAGCCCCGCCGCTGCCGCCGCGCCCGCCGAGGCCCCTGCCCGCGCTTCCCCCTCGGGACGGGGCGGGAGTGCGGCTGCTGAGAGGCAGCCCGGCGCCGTGGTGTGTGAAATGGAAGCGGACGCCGACCGGAACACGGAGGAGCCTCTCCCTGGGGAGGGCCCCGCCGCCGAAGCCTCAGCGCCGCCGCTGCTTCCTGGAGCCCCGCGGCTGGGAGAGCGGGAAGCGGTGTCCGAGACCGCTGCGGCCTCGCCTCCCGTGACCGTGGCAGCGAGCGAGGCTCAGGAAATTGACGAAGACGAGGGCATCCACAGCCACGATGGAAGCGACCTGAGCGACAACATGTCGGAGGGCAGTGATGACTCGGGCTTGCATGGGGCGCGGCCAGGCCCGCAAGAATCCGGTAGAAAGCCTGCCAAGGCAGCCCTGGCAGTCAGGGTGGCCGAGGGAGACTTTGTCTGCATCTTCTGTGATCGCTCCTTCAGAAAGGGAAAAGATTACAGGAAACACCTCAATCGCCATCTGGTCAATGTGTACTTCCTTGAAGAAGCCGCTCAAGGGCAGGAGTAAGACGACTTGGGACCAACATTCAGTTTGTAGTTTGGAAGGTCCATTACACATTATATTCATTGACAGTAGGAGACAGCCGTTTAAGATTGCTTTAATTAGTATCCAGTGTTGATTTTAAGTGGCATTCTTTTCCTGAGGAACCATGTGCACCTGTTGATTGTTGTATACATTCTAGCAAGTCCAAGGGAGCTCGTGTACTAAACCAGCAGACACCTACGTCTGCTAGCTTGTGTGTGTGTTTAAAATGAGAAGGCCGAGACGGTATGATAGCATGTTATTGCTTTGTCAGCTTTTTCTCCACGTCTATCTTCCTGTTTTTCTTTAGTTTTATTCTTAGTTCCTTGTTTAGCTGTATAAAAAATTGGCTGACTTAATAGCAAATTACTTGAAGAATTTGCCTGCTTTATATAAAGTTAGCACTTTAAGATTTTCTTTAGTGATGAGAAGACAGTTAAAATTTGAAAAAAAAATTCTCCCAACAGTGGACATTCTATCAGTCCAGGTATTTACTTTCTGAGTTTTGATCAATATTTTTTATTTGTGTCTGTTAATCATCATAAAAAGTGATTTTGGTGTGTGTTTCTTTTTTTATTTTGGTGCTTTAATGGCTTGAGATGTTGCACATTGTTTTTGAGTTTTTGTTTTTTACCTATGCAGTTAAATTTTTTCTAGAAATAGCATTTGTGTTGAACATAACACTTTATACATATATATGCATGTTTATTTTGGCCTCTTTGGAGGGATGCTTTTAGGCTTGTTTGCAGAAGGGCAGTTTTCTTTTTCTTTGCTGCATTTTTTTTCCCCAGAATAATAGTTTGTACCAGTATGTGAGCAAATGAAACCTGCAGGTTCAATCCATTGATTTTAATTTTTACATCTTATATCTATGCCAGAATCTGTATTTCATATGTTATTTATTCTGAACGGATTGTAGTAAATTCATAGGTCGGTTTTGATTTCGCAATACATAAACCACTAGGTTCCTTATTGAACAAATCTTTATCTCAAATGCCAACCATCAGTTTTTATTATTCTTTTTTGCATGTTTTAGTGCCGCTAATTCCTAATCTTAGAGTGTTAAATCACATCTTTGAGGAAAACCTTTTCTCATAGATAGTCGGTGTCCATATGGCTACTTAACTGAATAAAGAACTGTAAGTGATATTGGAAACTGCAAAAGTGGGATTAAGACAATTATTGCTTCAGGTTTTACAGAATATCACTTGGGAGAGATTCCAAAGCCATAGCTATGACAAGGCAGACCTGGGATAAGAGAGGCAGCATGAACGCTGGAGACCAGCTGCAGCTTCCTTACATGGCAGGCTGGGGAAACTGAAGTGCGGGCCAGATTTCTAAAAAAACTCATACTTTCTCAGGGATCTCCACACGCTAGTGGGTGTCCTGGCTGTCCCTATGACAGCCTCTTTCTGCAGGTGAGGTCTCCGGTAAATTGCAGCTATTCTGGTGTTCCTGTGGGGGCACTTTGTAGGAAAAAGGGCATGTACTCCAAAACTTTCCGGTAGGTTCTTTGGCCACGCGCCAGAGTATGAAAGAATCCAGCATAGGATTTCTTTTTACTGAGAGCAGTCATTCATTGCAGTAAAATAAAGTATGATCCCAGTAGGGAATCTTGAATTCTGACCTCCCATGTTCTATTTTGAAATAACAACTTTATAATTCACTTTTTTTTTTACCTGGTGACCTCTTTGAGGCAGGTTTCAGATTTTGGCAGTACAACATGAAAGATTCGGAAAAGCATTAATGATGTGTGGGTAGAAAATTTGTTTAAAATCTGAGAGTGGAGTTTGAGTTAAAAGTTGTTTGAACTTGGAATTGACTGGGAGGCCAAAGATTTAAAGAAACAGAAGATTCTCTCAAGACATGAGGAGTAAGTTGTGTGATAATGGTGTGTGTTCTGTGTGCATGCATGGGAATATGTAAGTGTTGAATTCTAGGCTCTGACAATCATTGTCAACAGAAGATCAAGCTGCAAATATTTATGTTTTAAAACTTAAATTATAAAGCTAGTTAAGTCTTTTCTAACAACTAGTTTAATGTTCATGGATACATTTTACCTGAGTTACCGTTTACATTATATAGAAAAGATGCATCTTAAGCAGAGATTGGATATTTGGAATCAGTTTGGGGAAGAGGTTTTTGTGGATTCTTTCATACTGCAAAAGAAAAATCATTTGCCTTCTGTGGAGAATTAAACTAAGAAATAAACTTGTTAAGACTAGAATGCTAAAAACAAGAATAGGAAGGAAGTAAAAATCCCTTATTATTAAATTGATCTACAAAAACACTGTTGCTGGAAATTGACTGGGACTTGAGGCCTTTCTTACAGAAAATAAGGACTTGATTGTCAGGCCTATATTAGGTTCTGAACCCTAATGCCACGTGTTTGTACTTGTTAAAATTGTTTCAATGAAAAGTATATTAGCAGTATGAACTTCTGGTCCAGTTGGAAGTTCTTCCATTTAAAAAATGTGATATTTGCATGGAACTGTTTGGATCTTTTCATTTTGTGGTCTCTCCCTCCCCACACTGGATAGAATGGAAGATAGAATTTTCCCTTTTGGTAAAGTAACAAAAATTTATTTGTAAATTCATGTTTAGTAACTAGTGATAAACTTGAACTATTAGAATACATTATAAGCCTTAATCCTAGGTAGACTTATGTAAATGAATCTCTTAACTATCTGTTGAAACCTGTATTCACATTGGTTTTCAAGATGTTTTGAGTTATATTTGTTCCACGTTTTTTCCAGAGCTGCTTCTTATTTTGAGGCTGCTTTTTAAATTGAGGTGTAATTCACAAGGAGCTGCATTTTTTAAAAAATAAGGCTTCTTATAACTATGGCTGGATGTTTTGTTCAAGTCTTCTAAGAAGGGCCATTTTATTTTTTAGAGTCTCTCTAGAGTCACGTGGTCAACTTTGGAGACTATTTTGCATATGAGTGCTGATAATAACTGAAACCCAAGTAGACCTCACTGCATGTCATCCTATGAATGTTGATAATGGAAGGAACACCTTGCCTGTAGCATACTGTCACTTCTGGACTGAAAAGCTGGGGAAGAAGCTTAATTTTTATTTTGTGCAAATCAGAAAAACATAAAGCTAGTAGCCCCAGTTTCCTTGTTGACCTCAGCTGATGAAGTGAGCAGATAGTGTTAATTCAGATTGAAGAAATGATCTGAATCTTGGTTTGTGTAGATTTACAATCTACATGCAATATTAACTAAATCAGATAGCTTTTACAGGTCCTCATGTGTACATAGGCACCCTTCCAGACCCTTCCTTATCCATTAGTTGTTGAACTTTGTAAGCTGGCATTGAAACATTACAACAATGTTTTGTTGCACCAATTTTATAAACTTATACAGTGCAATACGTGTTACTTTTCTGAGGCAAACCAAAGGTAAATTTCTCAAGGTTTTTGCTGCCTTCTTTAGCAGCATT
>NW_007249979.1:38783-39289 GCF_000164805.1 Carlito syrichta
CCCGCGGGCTCAGGCAATCCACTCACTTCGGCCTCCCAAAGGCGCGGGATTACAGGTTAAGCCACCGAGCCCGGCATAGTTCACGTGTTTTAAATAGTAATTACTTCCCAACCACAGGTCTCTTTAACAGATTCAATATACATCTCCCTTCTAAGTTGCAGGCCTGGAATTAGTAAATTTTGATCCATGGTTGAAAGATGTTTTGAAGGGAAGATAAGTTGCGTTTAACATTGAGTGTTGCCGGGCTCAGTGGCTCAACCTGTAATCCTGCGCCTTTGGGAGGCTGAGGTGAGTAGAATGCCTGAGGCCGCGGGTTTGAGACCCGCCTGGGCAGCGAGACCTCATCTCTACAATAAATCAAAACATCAGCTGTGCGTGGTAGCGCATGCCTGTAATTCCGGCTACTCGGAAGGCTAGGCGGAAGGATCGCCGGAGCCCAGCAGGTCGAGGCTGTGGTGGCCGGGAGCGGCCACTGCATTCCAGTCTGGGCGGCAGAGTGAGACTCC
>NW_007249980.1:0-954 GCF_000164805.1 Carlito syrichta
TTCCCCGTATGCCTAGATGTTCAAGGATTTTTATCAAGAAGCGGTGCTGGATTTTATCAAAAGGTTTCTCTGCATCTAATGATATAACCATGTGGTTTTTGTTTTGACATCTGTGGATGTGTTTAACTACATTTATGGTTTTTCGAATGTTGAACCAGCCTTGCATCCCAGGAATGAAGCCTACTTGGTCATGGAGGATGATTTTTGAGATGTATTGCTGAATTCGGTTTGCTAGGATCTTGTTGAGAATTTTAGCATCAGTCTTCATCAAAGATATTGGCCTGTAGTTCTCTTTCTTTGTTGTATCTTTTCCTGGCTTGGGTATCAATGTGATGTTTTCTTTGTAAAGTGATTTGAGGAGAGTTCCATCTTTTTCAATTGCCTGGAATACCTTCAGTAGGATTGGTACCAACTCCTCCTTAAATGTCTTGTAGAATTCTGCTGGAAAGCCATCTGGACCAGGGCTTTCTTTTGTAGGAAGTTTTCTTATTACATAGTCGATTTCCTTGATTGTTATTGGTCTATTTAGGGTTTCAATTTCTTCTTGTTCTAACCTAGGTAGTTTGTATGATGTCAGAAAGTCCTCCATTTCCTTAAGGTTTTCACGTTTGTTTCCATACAAGTGTATGTAGTAGTCTCTAATGATCTTTTGTATTTCTTCAGGGTCAGATGTGGCTTCAGCGTTTGTGTTTCTGATTGTGCTTATTTGGTTTTTTTTTCTCGTTTTTTCTTGGTCAGTCTAGCATTGATCTTCTTTATCCTTTTGAGGAACCAGCTTTTTATTTCATTCATTTTTTGTATTATCTTTTTGTCTTCTATGTCTTGGTTTTGGGCCTTTATTTTGGTGATCTGGATTCTTCTGCTGAAATTAGGGTTTTTATGGTCTTGCTTTTCCAGCTTCTATAGGTGACTTGTTAGGTTGTTGTTTTGTGTTCCTTCCATTTTCTTCATGTG
>NW_007249980.1:2045-43631 GCF_000164805.1 Carlito syrichta
TGTATTCTGTTCACCTGAAAGTTTGTTTTCCATCCTCTTACTTTGAGTCTGTGGGTGTCCTTTCTAGTGCGGTGAGTCTTTTGAAGGCAATAGAATGTTGCCTGGTGATCTTTTATCCATTTTGCCATTCTATGTCTTTTCAGTGGTGCATTAGTCCATTCATTGAAATGCAAGAGTTGATCCCTGTCATAAGGTTCTTACAGAGTTGTTCCTGTTTGTTTGTTGTCTTTCTTTCGGTTTTGGAGGTGGCTCATGTGTGTTTTTAATCTTTTGCCTGTACTCTTGTGAAGAATGCTGTTGCTCTTTTTTCTTTTCCTGCTGTGTTCAGTACTTTCTTAAGTGTTTCTTGTAGAGGTGGTCTGGTGGTTGCGTAGGTTCTTAGGGTTTGGATAACTGGAAAACATTTCAATTCTCCCTCACTAATGAAGCTTAGTTTGGATGGTTAGGTTATTCTTGGTTGAAATTATTTGTCTTTTAGAACTTTGAAGATAGGACTCCAGGCTCTTCAAGCCTGAAGTGTTTCTATGTATAAATCTGCTGCTATTCTAATTGGTCTTCCCTGGTAGGTAATCTGGCCTTTTTCTCTTGCTGCCTTCAGGATTTTTTCTTTTATAACTACTTTGTTTAGGTGAATTATTATGTGTCTGAGAGTTGGCCTTCTCATTTGTTGTCTGAAGGGGTTCTCTGAATCTCTTGTGTTTGAATTTTTTCATCCTTGATGAGATGAGGGAAGTGTTCATGAATGATTTCATGAAATGTTTGTTCCAGTGTGGCTTCTGTTTCTCTCTCTGCCTCAGGAAGCCCAATTACTCTTAGGTTTGGTCTCTTGAATCGATCATTCATCTGTTGCAGGTTTAGTTCTGTCTTTTTGAGCTTCTTTTCTATGCTTTTGACAGTTTGGGTTAGTTCTGTGTTTTGGTCTTCGAGCTCTGAGATTCTTTCTTCTGCTTGGCTGATTCTGCTTTCCATGCTTATTAGTCTGTTGTTCATTTCCATCACAGGATTCTTTACTGCTGTCATTTCTGACATCACCTCCTTCCTATTTTCCTCTCGCCTCTCCTCAATTGTTTTAATTCTCTCCATTAATGTCTTGATGTCTGGGTTTGTTGCATGTGACCAGTCATTCTGGGGGTTCTTCATTGTTTGTGCTCCAGAATCTGTTTTCTCAGTGTCTGATCTCCCAGCAGTCTGTGTGAGACCTATATTCTTCTTTTGGTTTTTCTTCATTAGTGCAGTTTTTCCCTCTCCCTACTTTTTCCTTCCCTTCACGTCACTGTCTTCTTTAATTCTGTTATTCAGGGGTAAAGGGATTGGTTTTACTTCTGTTTGTTCAATCTCCTATTCTTTCTGTATGCCCTCTTCCTTTGTTTAATTCTGGAGTTGCACTGTAGGTTGGGGGTAGTCCTTTTTGCAGTTTTGAGATTTACTTAAGGGGGGAACTGTGATTCAAAATATATCTGCAGGTCCTGGTATTTGCTAACAGGTGTGTGGATAATCTGGAACCCACTTCCCACTGCCTTGGCGTCTGTCCGTTCAGTGGGGCTGTAGGTTTACTCTCTGATATAAAATGTGGTTAACAGAGGGGAGAGAATGGAGCAGACAGGGGGTTTTGAATGGGGGGTGGAGTGTTAGAGGAGTAAGGGGGGAAACAAACGAATGTGCCAACAAATGGAGAGAGAGAGACTTATACTGAAACAGATAAAAACAACAGACCACAGCTACAGATGAACCAACTCCCATACAAAAAAAAAATAAAACATAGTGATGCTAACATACAAGCTAACCAAGCACTTTATTGGTGTGCTGTTCCTCTATACAAAGATATGGTTTACAGAGAGAAGAAAATGAAAAGGGGACAAATAAAAAAAGGAACAATACAGTAGGAATAGAATTAAGTCATTAAACTAACAGAATCAATGAAGCACACTCTGAGACTTTCCGTTTAAGTCCAATGTCCTTTCAGTTCTGATTTCTAGCTTTCTTTTCTAGCTGGTAAATTAGTTTGTAGTTAGCGTCAGTTGCCCCTGGTCTGCTGTGAAGGACAGGTCAGATCACCCTCCATTCACCACTCTGGGCTATGTCTTTTTCAAGCTTGTTTCTCCTGTTTCAGTGTTGTTACCTTGAATCGCCAGCAGGTGGTGCTATCTCAGTTGCTCTCCCCAGAGGGGATGGGGCCGGACAGGAACCGGCGAGACTGGAGATGGATGCCTGCCTCAGGGCACATGGCAGGAGACTCACGGTGGGCAGGGCGTCTTGGTCGCAGGAGAAGTGGCAGCGATCCCAGCAGATCTTTCCTGAAGGGGCTTCAAGGACTGAAGTCGTGGATCACCTCTAGCCTGGGTGGTGCAATGTGCTACTGGTGGTTGGCGGCAGTGGTGGTGGTGGTGACAGTGGCGGCAGCGGCATCTGCGCTGCAGTGGCTGTCCAGTCTGCTGCGATGCCCCAGCAGTGGCTGTGGCCAAGCTCCGTATGAAGAGCAGGCTGTGATGTTGGGGTCTGCAGCCGCTGGGGTGAGAGTCAGAGACCCACTGTAGTTCTCCTTTGCAGAGGGTTTCATAGACCAGGTTGCCCCACTGCCATCTTGCTGGAAGTTCGAGACTGAATTTCTATAGAATCACATTTGAAACCTCCCAGGGGTCTGGCTAATGTACTGTCTCCAGGACTCTTTGCTTCACTCCAGAGAGATGGTCAGGTCTGGCTTAGAGACAGCAAGACCTTCACTTTCAGCTCCTCTCTGATTGGGCAGTTTCTGAGCTAGGATCCACTGATTGGATAAGCGTACAGGTGACCATTCTTCTAATCTTGAGTGACGTCAGATGCGATCAAATGGGGCATCTCTCGGTTTCTTGGTGTCCAGCGTCCTCCCTATGGACTCCCCAGACAAGCCTTCCACAGAGCAAAAAGGGAAGAATCAAATACACGTGGTTCTCTCTGACATAATCCAGCACTTCTGCAGGCCCAGAAATCAAAAAGCCCCCTGAAATACTTTCAGTAGGATTGGTATCAGCTCTTCTTTGTGTGTTTTGTAGAATTCAGCAGGAAAATCCTCTGGTACAGGGGTTTTTTTGTAGGTAGTTTTCTTATGACATAGTCAATTTCCTGGATTGTTATAGGTCTATTTAGGGTCTCAATTTCTTCTTGTTTCAACATGTGGAGGTTGTATTATGTCAGAAACTTTCCTTTAGATTTTCAAGTTTGTTTCCATACAAGTGTATATAGTAGTCTCTAATAATATTTTGTATTTCTTCAAGGTCAGTTGTGACTTGATCTTTTAAATTTCTGATGGTGTTTATTTGGGGTTTTTCCTCTTTTTCTTGGTCAGTCTTGCTAGGGATCCATCAATCTTGTTTATCCCTTCAAAGAACCAGCTTTCTGTTTCACTGATTTTTGTATTATATTTTTGTCTTCTATGTCCCAAATCTGGGCTTTCATTTTGGTTATCTGGATTCTTCTGTTGAAGTTAGGGTTTTGGTGGTCTTGTTTTTCCAGCTTCCTTAGGTGATTTGTTAGGCAGTTAACTTGTGATCTTTCCATTTTCTTCATGTGTGTTTGTAGAGATATGAATTCCCCTCTTACTACTGTTTCATGGCATCCCAGAGGTTTTGGTAAGCTGTTTCTTCATTTTTATTTGTTTCCAGGTATCTTTTAATCTCTGTTTTCATTTTCATGTTGACCCAGGAGTTGTTTAGCATCATGCTATTTGTGTCCATGTCTTTGTGGGCTTTGAGAAAATGTTGTTGGTGCTGATATTTATTTTTATTCCACTGTGGCTTAGAGAAGGTGTATGGCAGTATTTCAATCTTATGGAATTTGTTTATGCTTGATTTATGGCCAAGAATGTGGTCAATCTTATAGTATGTTCCATGTGGTGATGAGTAGAATTCATATTCTATTGTTGTTGGGTGGAGTTTTCTGCAAGGATCAATTAAGTTTATTGGGTCCATCATCACATTGAGGTTCTGGATCTCCTTGCTGATTTTTTTCTTGATGATCTGTCTAGCATTGTGAGTGGGGTATTTAAGTCCTCAGCTATGATAGTGTTAGAGTCAATATCTTTTTTAAGTTTGCCTAGAAGCTGCTTTATGCAAGTTGGTGCTCCTATGTTGGGTGCATATATGTATAGGATGGATATTACTTGTTGAAGAACTGTACCTTTTATCATTATGTAGTGACCTTCTGCATTTTTCTAATTTTTGATAGCTTAAAGGGTGTTTTGTCAGATATTAGGATAATGACATCTGCTTTCTTTTGTGTTCTGTTTGCCTGAAATTTTGTTTCCCATCCTCTTACTTTGAGTCTGTGAGTGTCCTTTCTAGTTAGAAGAGTCTCTTGGAGATAATATGTTTTTGCCTCATGATATTTTATCCATTTTACCATTTTATGTCTTTTCAGTGGTACATTTAGTCCATTCACATTCAGGCCAATTATTGAGATGTGAGAGTTTATCCCTGTCACGAGGTTCTTATAGAGTTTGTTGTTGTTGCTGCTGTTTGTTTGTTTATTTGTTTGTTGTCTTTCTTTTGACTTTTGGGGTGATTCATATGTGTTTTCAATCTTTTTCCTGCATTCTTGTGAAGATTGTTGTCAATCTTTTTTTTATATTTCTTCTGTGTTTAACAGATTCTTAATTGTTTCTTGTAGAGCTGGTCTGGAGGTAGTGTAAACACTTAGGAATTGAATTTTTGGGAATTTTAATTCTGCATCACTGATGAAGCTTAGCTTAGCTGAATAAGTAATTTTTGGTTGAAATTGTTTATCTTTCAAAACTTTGAAGATTGTGCTCCAAGCTCTCATAGCCTGAAGTGTTTCTTTAGATAAGTCTGCTGCTATTCAGTTTGTCTTCCCTAGTAGGTAGTATAACCTTTCTCTTGTGCTGCCTTTAGGATTTTTTCTTTTATACTTACTTTGTATAGGTGAATTACTATGAGTCTAGGAGTTGGAGTTCACATTTGTTGTCTTGCAGGTGTTCTCTGAATCTCCTGTGTTTGAATGGCCATGCTTGAATGAGGAAAGTTTTCTTGGATAATTTCATGGAACTTTTATTCCAGGGTGGTCTCTGTCTCTCTATCTGCCTCAGGGATTCCAATTAATCTTGGGTCCAGATTCTTGATACAATCGCTCATCTTTTGGAAGTTTTGTTCTGTCTTTTAAAGTTTCTTTTCTATGTTTTTAACAGTTTGGGTTAGTTCCATATTTTGGTCCTCGAGCTCTGAGATTCTTTCTTCTGCTTGGTTGATTCTGCTTTCCATGCTTATCAGTTTGTTATTTATTTCATTTGTTGTATTCTTTATTGCTCTCATCTCAGTTATCAACTCCTTCATCTCTTTATTAATATCTTGAATCTAGGTTTGTAGTTTGAGACTGTCATTCTGGGGCGGGGAGTTTTCATTGCTTGTGTTTCAAAGCCTGTATTCTCAGTGACTGACATCTCAAAGGTCTATGTGAGACCCATATCCTTCCTTTGGTTTGTCACCGTTTGTGTAGAACCCCCCCCTTTTAACCTCTTCTTTATTTCTGTTGTTCAGGAATTGGGAGGTAGCTTTTATTTCTGTTTGTTCAATCTCCTATTCTTCCTTATGTAGGTCTTCTGGCTTTGTTCAATTCTGAAGAAAGACTGGTGGTGGGGTAGGGGGCTATACTTCTTGCAGTATTGAGATTAATTAAGGAGGGAGCTGTGATTCAGAAACAATCTGCAGATCCCAGAAACCACTGACAGGTGTGTGGGCCCCCTGGAGTCTACTTCCCACTGTCTTACAATCTGTACATGCAGTGGGGGTGTATGTTTATCCCCTTAAAGCAAAAGGAGGTAAGAAAAAGGAAAAGGATGGAAAAAGGAAAGAGGAAGATGAGAGAAAGGTGGAGAGAGAGAGAAGTTGAAGAGGGAAATCAGACAGGTGTACCAACTAACAAATGAACAGAGACACAAAGATAGAAAAGATAAAAACAACAGAAACATACAGACAATCATACAAACACACAAACTGACAAAACCCCTCTGTTGCTGTGTTCTCCTTCAAAACTGCCCATACACAAACAGGAAGTCTAAAAACAGCATTAAAATAACAGAAACAAAGCTAGTATGAAAATGTAACCAAAAACAGAAAGAGAGAAGAGAAAAAACTAAAAGAAAAACAAAAAGCAATGCAAACAAATAAAAATCCCCCCCCCCAAACCAAGCAAAAACAAACAAGCAAATGAAACAAAAAACAAATCTCACTCTGAGGCCTTTCCTGTAACTTCAACTTCCTTTCAGCTCTGGTCTTCAGTCCCTCCACTCCACTCTCAGTGCAGGCTGATAGGATTGCTCTCAGCATGGGTCAGATGCCCCACAGATTACTGTGGTAGGAGCATGGATCAGATCTGGATTCCCAGGCTTGCTGCCACTGCTGTCAAATCTCCCACTGAGATCTGACATGTCTGTGCTTATTCTAGCATGGGGGAGAGGCATCTGTCTCTCCAAATTTTATGTGGAGATAACCTCTAGGTCCCAGGTGGGAGGCTGGTTGGAGCTGGACTGGGCAATGCAGTTTTCTACCTGGTCCCAGGACAAGGACAATGGTGCTGATTGGCATTTCCTCACTGGCAATGGAGCTCTTTTCCAGCTTTCCATGACCTGCTTTCTCCACAGATCCCAGGGCTTGTGTCACAGGTGATGGTGTGGGCTGGGTGCCAGGTGGCAAGGATCTGCTGTTTTCCACTGTTTTCCACTCTCTCTTCTCAGGAAAGCCCTGAGAACAGCAGACAATCCTGCACACAGGGGGCTCCAATCTCAGGACTGTGGCATCTCCTGAGAAGAGCCCTGGTGCATGAACCCATGCCTTCCCTCAGATGAACTTTTCACTCACCCACTGGCACACACCCACTCAAGCAGAGAGTCTTTATGGGCACTCACTTTTGCAGAGACTCTCACAGTCTGACCTGTTCTGTCACCATCTTGCCAGAAATCCACTATAGTATTTTAGACACAAAGCATACCTGTTCATCTCCCTGTTCCTATTCTGTAAAATGAAGATGTTGGTTTAAATTAGTGTGGTCCAGCCGGGCTCGGTGGCTCAGCCTGTAATCCCATGCTTTGGGAGGCTGAGGTGAGTGGATTGCCTGAGCCCGCAGGTTCGAGACCCACCTGGGCAGCGAGACCTCATCTCTACAATAAATCAAAAAATCAGCTGGGCGTGCCTGTAATTCCGGCTACTCGGAAGGCTGAGGAGGAAGGATCACCAGAGCCCAGCAGGTCGAGGCTGTGGTGGCCGGGAGCAGCCACTGCACTCCAGTCTGGGCAACAGAGTGAGACTCCAACTCAAAAAAAAAAAATAAATAAATAAATAAATAAAATAAAATAAATTAGTGTGGGCCAATAGGGATATAATGTGTGACACATTTTAAACTTTTAGTTGCCACATTAAACTAAGAAGAAATAGGTGAAATTAATTTTAATAATATATTTCATTCAGCTCAATATATTCAAGACATTATCATTGCAACATGTAGTTGATATGACAATAACTATTAAGCAGATAGTTTCTATTCCTCTGTCAGTACTGTTGTCAAAATCTGACAGGTATCTACACTTACAATGCATCTCGGTTCAGATCAGCCACTTTTCAAGTGCTCAGTGACCACATGCAGCTAGTTTCCTTTTGAAGGAAACAGGAAAAAAAAAAAAAGAAAGAAAGAAAAAGAAAAGGAGAAACAAAGAGGCAAATCTTATTTTATTAAAGCTACCATAAACATTTCAGGCTTGATATGTATAAAATGTTGAGAAAATTGAGTTTAAAAAGGCTACTTACCAAAGTTCACAAATGCTAACATCTCTTTTAATTCCAAATCCTTTATTGCAAACCTTCTATCTCCAGCTTCCTTATCTGTTGAGCAGACCCTGGAGAGAGGGCATGGATTATTCCAGCACTATCTTGGCCCTCATGTTCTACCTTGGCAAAGGAGTCTTTATAACACATATCATATGGGACCATATTTGTTTACTTATTTTGGATAATTGCCCAAATTCACCTTGCGTTTCACGAACATCTACAAACCATGCAGTCCTTGCTGTATCTTATTGATCCAGGATCTAGCAGAGGGTTACCATAGGGACCCGCCCCCAAATAATAATAAGAATAATCGGTTGGTTGTAGAACTGATGAACAAATATAAGAAGGAGCATTATCTGGGCAAATTTCTGAGGCCTCAGAAAGGCTTCCAGGCTTCAATCATCCTATCAATCCTGAATAAGAAACTTAATTGTCAACAATACATACCTTTGTCCTTTGAAATTTATTTTATTTCATGTTTTCAAAGGAGCATAATAATACACAATTGAAATGAATGTGAAATTTCAGAAGTAATGTTAACTTTTAAAATAAAACAGTTCTCATTATAATTACATTGGGTTTAATTAAGTGTTACCAAATAAAAAGGAAGTTATTTACAGCTATAAATTATCTTTCCAGTAAGCCCATGTGATTTACTTTTTGGACTTTATATGTCTCAGCTTGGTACAGAAGGTTCTAGATGAGTTCCCTTGTTTCAAATGACAATTAGTGTAGATGTTTGTGTCATGAGCCTAAACATTTTGCATAGTACACGATTGAAATGAATATAAAATACGATTGTATGGAAAATGTTTTTTAATGAGTTTGTGCTGTTATCATAAATGCTTCTATTTTATGAAACAGTTATTTTAAATAAGATTGCTATGAAGAATACTGGCATCAACAAGATAAAAATATCACTGAATGTTGAAAATGCCTATGATAAAAATACTGACAAGTTTAAGGAGCGAATTATGTTAGAATTGTGAATTAACTTTTGTGGACTATTCCCCAAAGGACACTGTATACAATAGAATGATAATCTTAACTGATGTCTTATTTCATGGTATAGTATTTGTGACCATAGTTTAAGAATTGCGGGCTTGTCATTGCCTTTTCTACAGTTACCTTTTCTATAGGCTAAATAAATGTTTACCTTTTATCTCAATCAATCTCAATTGCAGTTAAAAGATCAGATTTTTAAAATTTCTTGTTACTTTAATGTGACCATAAGTTATTTTGATTGCTGGTTAATAAAAAGCAAAAATAATTTGAAAGTTTACATTTTTTTTCCCAAATGAGAGATTAAATCAAGGACTTTGAGTCAAAACCAATATATTTCAGTTCTTCTTTATCTCCTGCCATATGCTAACAAAAATAGTTAACATGCAAGAAATTAATTTTTAATTTTATAAAAATACCTCAATGATCATCTGATAAATTTTCCTGAAACTTCTGTCTAATTACCTATAAGGCACACTTAATGGTGAATTTCGATGAATTACTTTATACGACTCCTGCAGTGATGGACACTATAAATTATATGCACATTTCCTGCTTTCACTTATTCACAAAAGCATTTTTGCATTTTTAAATTGGAGACCACTACAGGTGAGCTAGTCTAACTCAACTTAACGTATACTAAGGGAATGTTATATCTCCACCAATGAATTTCCTCATCCTCCCTGCAGAAGATGACCATCATGAGGGCAGGTGCCTTTGCCTTTTGGTTAACTGATGTATCCCAGGTTTCTGGAAGAATCCTGGGTACGTGGCCAGCCCTCAGGAGACGTTTCTTGAACGAAAGAGTGATTGCATGGGAGAAGAATCTGGTTCAATGGCGTTTGGGCATTGCTTCCTTCTCCCTTTAGCGCAGCCTAAATCCTAGCCACCATCCTTAACATTTTAAATCAACTCTCTCACCTTAACACAACAAATCAAACTCGTGTCATGTTCTTATTCTCATTTATAATGCTATTTGGAAGCTCCAAGTAAGTGAAAGCTTATTCTCAGAAATTAGGATTCTATTCTTTTCATGAGTAGTCTTGTATTACAAGAAATTCAGCTCAATTATTATTCTACCATTTTTAATTTCATCAATAAAAGATTGTAAAATGTGTTTTTTCCTCTTATTATATAAGTGCCTGTGAATTTTTTAAAAAGGTCTCTTGGCCTGAAAAGGCTAGAATATTTAATATTTAAAATTTGCCTGAAGCCGGGCATGGTGGTGCATGCCCGTAGTTTCAGTTACTTGGAAGGCTGAGGCAGAAGCATCGCCTGAGCCCAGCAGATCGAGACTGCAGTGGCCGTGAGAATGCCACTGCACTCCAACTTGGATGACAGAGTGTGACCCCAACTCAAAAAATTTTTTTTTTGCCTGAAATGGAGGACTTTCTGACATCACGTAACCTCCCAAGGCTGAACCAAAAAGAAATTCAGACACTGAATGGACCGATAACAACCCAGAAAATGACTCTTTAAGAAAATTACCTAAAATTAAAAGCCCTGGACCAGACGCTTTCCAGTGAAATTCTACAAAACATACAGGAGAAGCTGAGACCAATCTCATTGAAAGTACTCCAAGCAATTGAGAAAAACAGAACTCTCCCCAAATAATTTCATGATGCTAACATTACACTGTTACCCCGAATGGGTACAGATCCAACAAAGAAAGAAACATAGATGCAAAAATTCTCAACAAGATTCTAGCAAATCAGATCCAACAACATATCTCAAAAATCACCCACCATGACCACTGTGGAGGGAATGTAAATTAGTACAATCTCTGAGGAAAACAGTGTGGCAATTTCTAAAAGATCTAAAAATAGACCTCCCATTTGACCCAGTAATCCCCCACCAGGGAATATACCCAGAGGAACTCAAATCATTCTACAAACAAGACACCTGCATGCATATTTATTGCAGTATTATTTACAATAGCAAAAACATGGAACCAACTGTGCTGCCCATCAAAGTGAACTGGATAAACAATATGATACATATATACAATGGAATATTACACAGCCATAAAGAAGAAAAAAAATTATGGACTTCACAGTAACTTAGATGGATTTAGAGTCTATAACAGAGATCTATCACAGAAACAAAGAACTAAGTATCCCATATTCTCACTCATAAGTGAATTCTGAACATTTATTAAAATACTATACAAAAGAGATTTGCAGTAGTGGGGAGGGAGGATGGGGTACAGAACATAAGTAAGTGTACCTGATCTCAAACCAGGCGAAGTGGGGACCAAAGGGTGGTCCAAACTTCAACTGTACAATGACTACTTATGTATCTAATCCTGAACTGTACGTCACAACTCTAAAATAAAAATTTTTAAAATTTGCCACCCCTGATATAAATGTATATATCAAAATTTGTGAAATACAACTAAACCAAAACTTAGAGGGGTGTTATAACTTTAAATGTTCTTTGTGTGTGTGTGTGTGTGTGTGTGTGTGTGTGTGTGTGTGTGTGTGTGTGTGTGTAGGAGTCTCACTCTGTTTTATTGCCCAGGCCAGAATGCAGTTGCATGCTGACAGTCACCTTAGGCTCGACCTGCTGGGCTCAGATGATCCTTCCCTCTCAGCCTTCCTAGTAGCTGGAACCACAGGTGTGCACCACCATGCCCAGCTCATTTTTTTGATTTATTGTAAAGACAAGGTCTCTCTAAGTAACCCAGGCTAGTCTCAAACTCCTGGACTCAGGCAACCCTCTGGCTTCTGTCTCCCAAAGTGCTGGGATTACAGGCATGAACTACCACTTCCAACAGTATTTTTGCATTTTGAAAGAAAAACTCTCAAATAATGATTCAAGTTTTTAGAAAGCTAGAAAAAGAAATACAAATTAAGATCAATAATAGCAAAAGGATGAACTCATTTAGGATCAGACACAGTATTCAAAACTGGTGGTGGATATAAAAAAAATCTCGTTTATACCTACACATTTATAGATAATTTAGCCACAATGTAAACTCAAATTGATAAGAAACAATTCCTTAGAATGAAGATGCATAATAAGAAATAAACTTAGAAAGAAAATTTCAGGTACTTTCTTTAAAAAATTGACACATACTTTGATAATTATAGGAGCATAGCCATAAACCAACTTCAATATAACTAATACCAGTAGCTCATATTCATACAGTTCTTTCTTTGGTTACATGTATTAACACACCAAAACTTCGTACATTATGAGATAGATGCTATTGTTATTTTTGCTTAAGGTTGGATAACAAGATTTTATTCTTTTTTATGGCTGAATAGTATTTTATTGCATCTACATATCACACTTTCTTTCTTTTTTTTTTTTTTTGAGTTGGAGTCTCCTCTGTCGCCCAGGCTGGAGTGCAGTGGCCACTCCCGGCCACCGCAGCCTCGACCCGCTGGGCTCCGGCGATCCTTCTGCCTCAGCTTTCCAAGTAGCCAGAATTACAGGCATGCGCTACCATGCCCGACTGATTTTTTGATTTATTGTAGAGATGAGGTCTTGCTGCCCAGGTGGGTCTCGAACTCGTGGGCTCAGGCAATCCACTCACCTCAGCCTTCCAAAGGCGCAGGATTACAGGCTGAGCCACCAAGCCCGGCAACACTTTCTTTATCTATTCATTTGCTGATGGGCATTTACTACTGAAAGAAAACATAGGTGAAAGCTTCATGTGATTTTTTAAAAACACATGAGAAATAAGAATAAATTAATGGCTATGAAATGTGACAGATTTGTCTTGTTCAAGCTAGAGAAATTTCATATGGGGTTTAATTATTAATATTAAATAAAGTGTTTAGATTTTTCCTAAATATCTAAAAGTCAAATAGAAGATTAGAAAAGGCTAAATATTAGTACAATAAATCTGAATGGAATATATTTACTTTCAGTGTGAGACAAAATTAAAATCCAGCTAAAAGTCATTTACAAAGACACATACCAAAAATACAACAATGACACCATATATGCTGAGTATGCTGGAAACACTAGGCTCATCTTTTTACATGGATCACCTCATTTAATCCTCAAAATGACATGATGAGCTAAGAACAATTACTGACCCACGAGTTTGACTCCAGAAACTGTACTTTTAATAGCTCTATCTATAAGGGTAAAAAGTAAATGTGTGGTAAAAAAAAATTCTATCAGGAATAGGT
Source organism: Carlito syrichta (assembly GCF_000164805.1). Taxonomy (NCBI): domain Eukaryota; kingdom Metazoa; phylum Chordata; class Mammalia; order Primates; family Tarsiidae; genus Carlito; species Carlito syrichta. The sequence goes on from NW_007249980.1 coordinate 15,001, forward strand.
TAATAAAAATATAGCCTGGCAGTTGTAAAATCAGAATTCCAGCTGAAATGCATTAAATGAGGTGAATGGAGACAAAAAATCATAGTCCATGAAGAACACTGACATTTCATTCTGTCACTACCAAAAGAGTTTTTAAATATACAAAACAAAAATTACAAAATGTACTGGAAGAAATTTATAATCCAATTTGAATATTATAATGGTCAACTTTTAGAATTCAAATATACTATTTGAAAAAAAGCCACAACAATATACACAGAAGAACAGCTTTGATATAATAGATAAAAACAGCATTTATCTCAGTGAAAGATTAATTTCAATAATGTATGATTAGCCCCTGATATGCAATAGAGTAGAAAAATGATCACATAGGATGTGTGCAAAATAAAAATAAGCACATTAACAAAATGTTAATACATCTATGAAACAATGCCTTATCTTAAAGTGATCAGGGTTGCAAATTATAAAAGGAATTATACATGTAATGGATATGATCTATATATTCATCACATTGGTAGACACAAATGGATTGATGATATGAACACAAAGTAGTGTGAGAATGCATGCTTTCATTTGTGAACATCTAACTTTTCATAGGCCATTTAAAGGACAATTCAGCAATGCCTATCATATATTAGGTGTGCATATCCTGTGACCAACACTTCCACTTTTGTTATCCATTATGGCAGGTGCCTAAGGCATATGTACAACAAGTGCTTTGCAAATTTGTTTTATTAATGATGAATTGGAATCTACCTGAATGTCTGTCTATAAGAGAATGGCTAAAAATTCAAGGTCATCCATATTGTTATACTACCCAGATGTTGAAGGTATTCAGGTATACCAGATGCACTACTATGATGGGAAAGTCACTTTACTGAGTTATAAAAAAGATATATAAATATAATATATATAAAGACATCTCTCTTTCTATATATACAGACTGTATATTAGTGTAGAAAATATATACTAACCATTAAGTGTGGTTGCTTTTGGGGAAGATATTACAATTCATGAACTGTGTGAAAGAAACAGCTAGACTGATTGAAGGAGCAGTTTCTGTTTTTACTTCAGTTCTGTATGGTTCCATTGTTTTACAAAGAGAGCAAGATGTCATATATTACTTTTATAAGTAAAATAAAACATGGGGTACTCAAAAGCCCATATATTACCTGAGCAAGCTAATACTGTTCTATGTTAACCTTTGATTTTGCTTTTTTCGATAATTCATATTTTCCATATTAATTTGTAAAGGCTTTAACAATTTTAGGGATTTTAAAACTGATTTCACCATGGAATTAACTTGTCCGACTATGTCTTTAATTCTTTTGGATATTGAATTACTGTTTACTTTGTACTTTTGAGGATTTATCTTCAATTTTATGAGATGAAGTCACTCTCCCATTTTATTATCACATGCCTCGCAAAAAATTTATGAAGTGGGTTGTCATGGCAACAAGATAAAGACTCCAACAAGGGAAAAGTAGAATTAGATTTGTTCCTGTTTTGTTGTCCATATACTGAGTGTGCGATCTGGCTTAGAATATAAAGCAGTTCTTCGACAGGTGACTTGCCCTGAGTCTATTTTATCTGGAGCCTATTTGCCCAAACAGAAGATGGAGAATAACTGGTAATGCCCTAACCTGCACTGCAAGACATTCTCCCAGGGGTGCTTGCCACATCTCCAGCAGAGATTGTTGTCCCTTAATAAACTCTTCTAGAATTTTTTTTCACATTTACCTAAAGTCACCAAACTGGGTACCTGAACGTGGAGTTTCAGCACGAGCAGCTGCAAATACAGGCCCCGCCAGCCTTCTTGTCCAGGTGCCTCTGCAAAGAGACACAGACACCAACTCACCTGAGGCTGGGATGAGCATCATTTATTAATCTTCCTTTTGTGGATTTTTTCTCTCCTTCAGCACACCTCTGGTGAGTCCCACCGTGTGCCAGTCGTTGCCTTAAGTTCGGGGAACAGGGAATTCAATTCAGTCTCCAATCCCACCTCGAAGCTCTGTCCCCTGGGGTCAGACACATGAGTGGGTTTACAGCTGCATGATCCCATGAGTTCTCAGCACTTGGGAACATCAAACATTAGGATCAAGAGTGAAGGAAGGAGAAGGGTGTCCAGAGACCCTGGCCCATCCTGGGTGCTGTGACCAGAGACCACATACACAGTCTGAGTTATTCCCACTGTTACACAACTTAACTCAGGTCTCCAACTTTGCTTTTGGTTCCCAAACTGTGGACTCTGCAGGGTCAGTCAGTCAGTCCCTCCAAGTGTCCTGGATCTATCATTTCCAGGTCCCTGTGAACTCTTCCCTGCACAACAGCTCCTAAGGAGGGTATTCTCCTTCAGTTCCAGAGGGATGGAGTTGGGAGCTAATTTGCTTCAGTGGAGGTGCCTGTCTTTCTGGGTTTTTTTTTCCTCCCTTTATTTTCAGCGATGACAGAGAGTCATTGTGTTTTCCATAATTAGCCCCCCAGAGGCACCCCTTTCTATTCTGTTATTCCAATTTATTTATTTCATGACTCATTATTATACAGAGATGTTCAGGAGCACAGGAAGAAGAGTGCATCCCAAGCTGGGGCCGTGGACTTGCTAGCGGGGGTTGCCTGAAATAGAAGGTGGAGAAGGGAGAAGAGGGAATTCCGGGTTAAGGGAGCAGTGTACACGGGGTATGAAGGGGTGTGAAACAGAGAATGGAGTCCCAGGTCTGTGGAGCAGGCAGATGGGACCAAAGGAGTGGGCCAGGGTCAGATGAGCAGGGCACTGCGTGTGCCCCTCTAAAGAGCTGTCACATGTAGGTTTAAGCAAAGCTACTCTCTCACTTCCAACACAAAAAAGCAGTGGACAGATGGGACACAACACTAAGATCATAGATTAAGCTAAGATTGATCTTAAGTCACTTACAGTAAAGATAAGAGTTGACTTAAGATGAGGAAGGCAGAGAGGCAGTGAGGGCAGGAGAGTGGAGCACCGCTGGTGGACTGGGGCCTCAGTTCACGGGAGGGGGCAGCCTGGCTTCAGCCCACCCTGTGGGGCTTCCACGTGGAGGTGCAGGCAGAGGAACTCGGACTCAGGCAGCAGCACAAGTGGGCACTTGAGCTTGAGACTCTGCTGAAAGCGCCTTGCCTAACTCTAGTGGTCTCCCTGACCCAGTGCAATGAATGATATGTTCTCTTGTTCTCCCTGTGGTTGAGATGCCAAAGAGCCCAATGACTCAGAGAACTGTAATCCAGTATGTGTGTTTGCCAGGATGGTGGTTCATTTGATGGAAAGCATAAGGGGTCATCCTGCGCTGAACCTCTCCCATGAGTACAATGACCTTTCTCGGAAAGTCTAAGGGACGGCGCTTGAAAGGACATAACATGGATTTAATATACCAAATGAGCAGCCATTTTAACAATGACTACATCTCATGTTTTTCTGTCAGTTCACTTAACTTACCTTCTAATCACTAGCCAAGGACAGAACCAGTTTCTCAGAGGTAGCTGTTGATATTTGCTTTACAATCTCCCTCCAGCTTTTTTTGGCACTAATTAGCTTATCTATTTCAGGTATTTGCCTCCACCCATAAGACCCAAGGTAACCTAATCAGCCCTTTGTGACCTTCATGACACAGACAGACACCACCACTGTGGCAGCAGTCATGTGACTAATCCACCCACCTCCCTGCTGTTAATCACTTGACACCAGTACCTACACTTACCTGTCCCTTTGTGATGACATGGAGCAGACCACCACTCAATCACCTTAATGACCTTCCCCCATCAAAGGGAAGGATTAAAAGGACTCAATCATTAGCAGCCAGAGCCATTGTCTTATTAGACTCTGGTGTGACCATATGCTCTTGGAGCTGTGGCCACCACCATGTTTTCTGGCTTTGGCCCTCTTGGTTTTGGTCCCCTTCCTTAAGAAGGTGAATCTCCTCTTTCTCTCTAATTTATTTTCTAAATAAGCTATATTTTCTAATCTAACTTCTGTGCAATTCTCTGCATCTTTCTCGAGGCACCAGTTTGCACACCAGACACTCACACCCTGGCAGGCCTGAGACCCCCACTGGGAGAGTGACCCAACAGTGCTGTTCATAGATGGATGGATGGCTACACTTTTTTTTAAGTTTTGCCTTTCATAAGCCGTGATTTTACTTCTGCAACTTCTCATATGTTTAAAGAAAAGAATTTGAAGACTCATTCATCTCGAGGAGTATTTTGTAATGAATCACAATAGAGTCTTTATGTTAAAAAAAAAGTCTGATTAAAACTTCTGAAGAAAGTCTGGCTACCTGGAATCCTTGATTCTATGTTTCAAAAACATTCTGGCTGTCATCTTTGAATATAAAATATCACGACTCTACAATATGGAGAGAGAACTCATTCTCCCAGGCTTTGGCAGGTTTCCCGCTCTGAAACCTGGCTGTTTTCCTGGCCCAACTCACCCCCAACCCCAACTTAGGGCATACAATCCCCGAGACCTCTCCCCTAGGCTCTGCCTATGACATCCAACACCCTGGGTCCACCCAGGTGTCCAGGGAGCGCCAGGAACATTACCATTCTAAAACTTCTACAAGTCTGCCTCTCTTGACTGAATTCCCATCTCTCCACCCAGAAATGCAGTCTGCCAAAGTCAAAAACTGACTACCTCCTGCACAATGCACTCCTCTCCTATCTCTACTGATCCAGTTAGTCTCAAACAGAGCTTGACAGCCTCTTAAATAGTTTTCCAGGTAATTTGTTCTTTTGTCTCCACAGGCACTGTGTCGTGTTAGTGCTTCTTGGAATACTGTGATATCCTTCTACCTGGTCTCCACCCTGCCCCATATTGGTGCTAGAGATCCATCCAACAAGGACATCTGTGTCTTCACCACGAATGGGATTAACCATCCATGCCTGTGCCTCTGCAGCATCCAGATTTCTTAACACACCTCTTAGGAAAATGTTTCTTCTGATGTGTGAATGCACCTGCATTTCTTAAGTATGTGTGTGCGCGTTCAAAGATGTTTTCCATTCCTGTGGCAGGCATAAAGAAGTAAAAACAAGTGGAGAAAATCTGTCTTTTTGAGCGATACATTTCCGAAGATGAAAATAATGTATTTTAACTTGCAGCTGAGTCTATGCTCGCTAATCAAAGCATTTTAATCAGTAAATTGAGGAATAGAGTATATCAATCGATAATAAAAGGAATTGATCATTGACGTGGTCTACATCAATAGATCTGTTGCTTACCTCTATAACCATCTCTAACTTGTAAGTCATGGGTTATGGAAACATCTAGTAAACAGTCTCAACTTCATAGGGGATGCCCGTGGAGTGGCTTGGTTTTTCTTACTTGCTGGCTCTAACTGTGCTGTGTCAAATCTTCCATTTTGTAGCAGTTTCTTTAATGTCATCCTGACCGTATCCACTAGATTTTAGACATTCATTCAGTTTAAAATCCCAATCATATATCCATCCTGAAGTTCCTTCTCCCTCACAGATGGCTGGGGTGGTGGCTCCGGGGCCTGCAGTGGGGAAGATTCTATCTGTACTTTCACTCCTTTTCCCTCCCACTTCAGCACTGGTAAGTAGGGGAAGGAAGGGGACATCTCTTTCCCTTACCTATGTAGAGCCTAACTCTTGTGCTTAAGGGTTGAGGGGAGTAATGGGTGGGGAAAGTCAAGTGCATATTTATTTTGTTGACATGGTACAATCCTGTGAGTCTCAGCTTTCTCTGAGGATAGACTTTACCTGTCATTCGGTGCCTCTGCCTTCTGGGGGGCATGCATATTCTGGGTCTCTTGTGGGGCATATGGGTAAGTTATTTTGCAGTCCAAAAGGTGGATGCCAAGCTTGAGGGTAAGTGAAGACCCCTGTGGCAGGTATAAAAAGTAAACACAAATGGAGAAAGTCTGTATTTCTGAGCAATACATTTCCAAAGATGAAAATAATATATTTTGACCCACAGCTGGATCTATGCTCGCAAACCAAAGCATTTTAATCAGTAAACTGAGAAATATTAGACCTGAAATGTGGAGAAAGATTGGACCTAAATAGGTGCAACAATTGGGTTAATTATATTAAAGAAGACCTCAAGGGAAAACTCACAGATGTTGCAAAAAACTTGCTGGCTATGTTGCAAGAAATAACTAACCATTGTTCAGCAATTCTGGCAAAATAGACAATCATATTCAGCCCTCCTGAGGCATTCTGGCACGTCCTGGATATAACCTCTCCCAACACGGCCCTTTAAAAACTTCCCTAAAGCCCCTATCTCTTTGCAGACGGCAGACCAGTTCTCCCTTGCTGTCTCTTTATATCTTCTCTCTAATAAATCTGCCTTTCTTAATTCATTGCTGTCTTGGTAAATTCATTTACCACCTGCACGGCTCCAACCTAAACTAGTCATGTGCACATCTCCTGGGATGACTGTTGGACACAAGGGCAGGCGGAAGCTCATCCAGATTTTACAAAGTAGGAAATATGAGGGCAAGGTGCATGGAGGTCTTGGTATCCATTGCCACCTTTCCCTCCTGAGTGAACGGGCAAGTGCAGTGAAAGCCAACGGAGCTGTGCCTTTTATTGAAGAGACTCGTGGTCTGGTTGAAGCTGATTGAGGAGACAATAAAGAAACCGATGTCTACCACACAGATGGTCGCACACACACTGTTCTTCTCTTTTAACTAACATCTTGGCAAAAAGCCTTCTGACCCCCAGGATTGCAATGCCGAATAGACACAAACACACTTGAGTAAGCAGAAGTCTCCCATACGTGCTTGTACATGTAGATATTACATCTGGATGGACGCCCAGCAGCATGTCCTGCCCTGGTCATCTGGTTCTTGAGAGGTTAACCTGGGCAATGGGTGGGGAAATATTAATTTTCACTATTTGCTTTTTAGTTTTTTCACTGGAGTTTTGTACTATGTGTGCATTATCTATTAAAAACAAAAAATACATAAAATGAGAGAGAGATCATGGTAAATACTATATCATCTGCTGCTATCCTTAAAAACGGACTTAGAGTCTATAATAGTGAGTGATCTATCACAGAAACAAAGAACTGAGTACCACATGTTCTCACTTATAAGTGGACCTTGAACAATTATCATAATACTGTAAGAAAGGGATTGGCAGTATTTGGAAACTGCCGGGGGACAGGGGAATACACCTCATCAACAAGGGTAGCTGCATAATGAACATTTGTACACCTAACCCTGAATTGGACTCCACATCTTTAAAATTAAAAATTGAAAAACAAACAAACACTGGAGAATCGCATTTACATATGAAAAGACTTGTACTGTGGGTCCACATGTACAGAGAATCCACAAAACCAGTAATGTTTCAGTTATTGCTATTCTATTTTGCTTACCTGCAACTGTGCCAAGTTAAGAAGGCTATTTAATCCAAACCCGTTGAGGTTACTCATAAATGAAAATATATGTGAATGCTATTCTTTTTTTTTTTTTCAGTGCACTAAAAAAAGCTTTGACTTATGCATAAATAGCTAGCAGGAGCTAGGAGGAATATTTTTTCCCTCCTAAGCTTTTTAAATAAAAGTTGTCTTTGGCTTGAAAACACCCTAGGAAATTTTAGGTCAATATTTTCAAGAAGTTAGAGGTGGCTAAGAACAAGAGTTTAGCATAGAAGTAATTCCTCAACCATAGCTAATGGCATTCCACAAATCTTTCATGCAATTCAGGAGTAAAATGCAGGCAGAAAATTAGACTAGAGAACAGCCAAGGGGAAAAATGGGCCATTTTTAGTACAAGATGGTTTTCTAATCCTAACCCACTATTTCAGATTTATTGACTGATAAACCTAAGCTCACATAAACATCTTTTTTCCAGAACTGAAATATACTTTAAAATAATATGTGTTCCTGGTTAAAAAATATCTAAATAACCTAGAAAAGTGTTACAGTCTCTGGTAAGCTATATTCCCCGGATGCTCACCACCACACTCCCACCCCCTTGTTCTTGAATAAGAAAGAGCCTTTTCACTTGACACTATCACATATAGATCTATAGGCTACCTAGTTACTAATGTTCATTATATAGCTGTATAAGACTTTTCGTAACCAGTCTCTTATGTAAGACCATTTGAGATGTTTACAATTGTTGCTGTGATGTGTTGCAATGAAATAACTGTATTTGCATGTTTGCACACATTCCTATTAAGGTAAGTGCATTTTTATATTGGATTAATAAGTAGTTTCTCCTGCAGTCTTGATAAAATTTCTTCCATTTATGATTGCCAATGTAAAGAGGCAGTATCATACCTTAAGTATGTGACCTTGACTAAGCATATTTAAGAGTACTATAAGCTACACAAATTTAAGAATATCTTAGACTATACAAATTTAACAGTATTTGAATTTTTATTATTGCAAAATACTGTTTAGGCACCACATGCAAGTAGCAATTCCTGCCTGATTCATGAGTACTCCCAGAACCAACAACACATGTGAATCCAAAGAAAAGACAGTATGTAATCCACATTACTCTAGATGATGCTTTGTGTGTGAATGTCTCATGTGTTTATGCTATATAAAAGGAAAGATTTATCAATGTTATTAATCTGCCTTTTCTTTTACCTAAGTGTTGTTACTGTTCATATCCACATCATACTCCAAAGCTCTATTTCTAGCCCTGCCAGTAGCACAAAACTCAAACTTGGAATTCAGTCAAAGTCCCTTAGTTTCAAGGATATAGACAAGAATTGCAGAGATATGCATTTGTGAGGCCTTACTGATATAAGTAATACAATCAGATGTTTAGAATTTTGGTCTTGCTGGACCAGCCATAAATACAAGGACCTTGAATGAAAGGGATGTCTGTTGGTCCTTTCACAATTTATTTTTTGGTTTGTTTTTATAATACAAACCAAAAACTTAGAGCCAGCAAAGTTTTTCTGTAAAGGCTAGATAATATTTTAGATTTCATGGGCTAAGAGGCAAAATTGACATTTTATGAAGGTACTTAATTGTGTTTCAGTAAAGCTGTATTTATGGACACTGAACTCTGAAATTTATAAAATTTCATGTGTCACAAGATAATTTTCTTCTTTAGAATTTTAAGAGCCATAAAAATTAAAAAGATTCTTATGCAAAGATTAGAGCATAACAGGCAGGAGGCCCTGTTGGGCAATGGTCCTCAGTTGGCTAATGCAAATGAACAGCCCAAGCTAGATGTCTTTTTGATAGAAATATACTTCTAGGTTCTTTAAAAAATCTGGTGGGAAAGCAGTTTCACCTATAAAAAATTGTGCATAGATTGTTTCCTACAAATATTGTTATAGTAGAATTTATTTCACCACCTATATTTCATATTTTATATTGATTAAAGTTTGTGACAATATAGTGGAGAACATTTTTTAAACCCTGAACTTAATTTTTAGAGAAGTTTTAGGTTTCTGGGAGTACAGAAAGTACCCACACACTTCTTCCTTCCAGCCCCCCCTCAATTTCATCTATTATTAACATTTTACATCACTATGGTACATTTGTTACCATGAGTGAGTGATAACTCATTTGATATCAGTGAGTGAACAGTGACACACTATTATTAACTCAAGTTCATAATTTACATTAGCATTAACTAGTTGTGTTGTCCAGTTTTAAAAAAAAATGTGTTGAAGAAAGCATAGTGTTGAGGCATCAGTATATGGAAAAGCCTTGCTCAAGACTGGTGTTGATGCTTTAGAAGAGGTGTTGGCAAACTTTTTCTATAAAACTCCTGGTAGTAAATAATTTGTGCTTTGTGGGCAACACTATCTTTTTTGCAACTGCCTGACTCTGCCATTAGAGTGAAGACAACCACAGACAGTGTGTGCATGTCTCAGTTCAGTGTTTTTGTTTGCTTGTTTGTTTACAAAAACAGGCAGTGGGCTGGATAAGTATTCCTCAGTAGTAGCTGCATCATGTAGATTCTGGTAGGCCATTCTAAAACGTTGTATTTTATAGCCAATAAAACATAAACCATTTAAGCCATCTTCTTATCTTGACTTAAAAAAGAAAACCAAAAAACATAATTCAGGCTTCTCTGTGAAGAAATATTGAACTAGAGAAAGGTAAAGAAGAAGACAGAACATTATTGAAACCCAGTGAGAGTTAAGGGTGGTGTGGACCAGAGGTTGGCAAGCTATGGCCCACAGAGTGAATCCAAACAGTCCTTTGTTGTATGGCCAGAGACTTACAAATGCCTTTCATATTTTTGAAGTGTTGTAACAAGAGTGTACAACAGAGAGCACACTTGACCTAGAAAATATGAAATATTTACTCTCTGGCCCTTTAAAGGAAACATTTGTGGATTCCTGTTAATGCTAAAAGTATTAATAAAATATTAATAATTTGCAAGTAGAGATGCCAAGACTAAAATACCACTGGTTACTAAGAGATGAAAGAAAGGGATGGGTCAGAATGACTGCTAATTTTCTAGCTTTAGCATCAGTTATAACATAGCTCACCACCTTGGTGACCTTTGCCAGCTGCCTTCCTCCTTACACTGTCAATGACTAGATGTATATCTCTATTTTACACCTCTTACCTGAATCTCAGACTCATATATTCACTGTCCTACTCATTGTTTTCACTTGTGTGTCAAGTTTAAGAAGTTCAAAATGAATAGTCTTGATTTCCTTCCTGAAATCTGTTCTGAGTCTTCCATATCATAATAAATGGCATCTCCATCCTTCCCTCTGAATGACTCCAAATCTGTGAAGCAACATTTACTTGTCCACATCCAATCCATTACCAAGTTCTGTCACTGCTTTCCCAAAGCATTTCCTAATCTAATCAATTCTCCATACTTCCATCCCTATACCCTAGTCCAGGCCATCAGTTTCTTTTCTTTTTTCTTTTTTAGATTGGAAAATATAGTTTGTTCAGAAAGTAGATTAGAGAGAGAGAGAGAGAGAGAGAGAGGTGATTCACCTCCCCAAGATAGGGGAGGGAGTCAAAGCTTAGAGAAACAAAAGCATGGCCCGGTCATAGCTCAAAGAGCACATGGCCAGACCAGAGCGCCACAAAAGCAATGACTCAGGCCATCATTTTCTATACCCTAGATGAATACTCCTCACTGTTATTCTTGCTTCTTCCCTCAGTTCTTTTACCCCAAATTCTATTATCAACACAACACTTAGATTGTCCCTCATTAGGATAGAATTCACACTAGAACTAGAAAAGGTAATCTTGAAGAAGAACAACAAAAATATAGCACTTAAATATTCAGATACGATAATTTATTATGAAGTAATAAATTAAGACAAATAGGCCAATTGAACAGAATACAGAGCCCAGAAATAACCCCCTCAAAAGTTCATGGGATTTTTGACACAGCTTAGCAGTGGAGAAAGTAATGTATTTTGGGAAAAAAATAGATTTGAGATATTGATTATACATATGGAAATAAAACGTGTTAACGACCTAGCTAAAACTATATACAAAAATAAATTTCAGATACACTGTAGCCTTAATATGTAAAGGTAAAACAATCAAGTATTTAGAATGATACAGGAGAATATCTTCAAGACATTAAAGTAGGCAAAGATTTTCTGAAGAGAATACACACAGACAAAAATGCAAACCACATAAAAAAAGCAATAGAGTAGACTCTATTAAAATTATGAACTTATACTCATCAAAAGACATTACTTAGTGTTTACATGCAAGTCACAAACTGGGAGAAGATATTTGTAATACGTGTGTTTGAAAAGAGCTCATGTATACCATTTTACAATGGCTTCTGTACTTTCAGAATTTTTCTTCTGGCAAAAGAGAAAATTAAAGAAGTAATAACTGGATAAGAAAAAAAAAAAGAAAACATTTGTGGACTCCTGTTAATGCTAAAAGTATTAATAAAATATGAATAGTTTGCAAATAGAGATGCCAAAACTAAAGATAAAATATCAAGGGGGCCAGTAAACATATGAAAAATATATTCATCAGGAGACCCCCCTACCACAATAAGTAAAATGAGGAAACTAGACATTGCCTACCATTGGGAGTGTGCAGAGCAGATGATAAAATTACCTTGACGTTTTTGCAAGATTGGTGTTATCTGCTAAAGCTGACCAAATGCGGAGCGCAGCCTATGAGGTAGCAATTCTGCTACTAGGAGTTTCATATTCCAAGAGAAATGAGTCAATACGTTCACCAAAATACTTGTACTAGGAGGTTACGGTTTTTCTAAAAGGTGCATGTAGGAGAAAAACAAACAAACAAAAAAACAGCAGAGACTCCCTGCAATGGAATACATACTTCAATGGTGGCATATTCATCCCATTAAATAGTACACAGTAATGAGAATGGACAAACTAAAACCACACAACATGAATAAATCTTGCAAACCAAAGGTTGAATGAAAGACATCAAACAAAAATGAGAAGATACAATTTGATTCCAAGGCATATGAATCTCTGCAGTTAGAAGTAAGGATGGGATTATGTTGAGAGGTCAGTGGAATTGACTGAAGAGGAATGTGTGAGTGCTATTTATAAATGTGCATTTTCTATGCAAAAATTCACCAAGCTGTGCACCTATGATTTAGGCAGTTTTCAATGTATGCATTTAATAATTCTAGATTCAGGGACTTCCCCAGTCTAGATGGAACCACAGAAAGCAGATTTACCTTCTCACCTGACACCAATGAAGTTCCAGACCAAATACTCATTTCTATATTTATGGAGAATAGGTTCCTAATATCTGCCAGGGGTCATTGTTAGCATGGAAGAGAGGGCAGTGAGCAGAGCCCACCAGGTCTCTGTCTCTCATACTTTCACTTTAGTAGATGGAGAGAGTGAATGAACACTTCAGCAACTGAGTATCCGATACTGTTCAGTGCTATCAGCCCACAAGCTATGGACTGTGGTAGAGAATGATTTGGAGGCTGCCCCTGTCATCAAGGCCAGAAAAGTTAATAAAAGACCTCTCCTAGGAGAATGAATGTATAAAAAACAATGATGAGAAAGACCTGGACGCAAAGGAACAATAGGTGGAAAGGTGCAGGCATTTAAGATCCAAGGAAGGTCCAAGGTGACACACTCCATGAATGACCAGAAGGCCAGGTGGTCTGGAAGCTTGGGCAGTATTTCTATGCTACAATCTTGCAGAGGATACCTCCTTTCCCAAGAAACCTCAGTCTTTGCTTATAAGGCCTTTAACTGATTGGGTGAAGCCCACCAACATTGTGGAGGGCAAACTGCTTTATTCAAATTCGACTGACGTAAGTATTAATCAAATCTAAAAATTACCTCTGCATCAACATCCAGACCAGTGTTGGACAAAACCACTGGGTTCTGTAGCCTAGCCAAGGTGACATGTAAAATTAACCATCACATCCATGAAAAGATTCTTGATAAGCCAAGTTAGATACTTGCAGAATGTGACTTCCTGATGTTCTTCAACCTTGGACTGATGAACAAAGTGCTTTAATGTAGTGTCTTCCATCTCTCCGTAGACAGTGCCCTTCTTTCTTTCATTTTTTTTTCTTGGTACCTTGACTATCTTGTGTGTTGAACACGAATGAAGTGATTGCGGTTGTACAGGTGAAGAAAATCCACCTCTGAACTACTGGGAAATTGACTTCAGGGAGACACAACCATAGCTAAGATTTTCCAGAGGGAGGTAGGAGGTGGTCAAAGAACCTGAACTCTGGGGGTGAGACACATTTTAATTTGAATTCTGCTCTCTGTTACTTCTTAACTGAGTGTTATGAGTGAAGTCCTGCAGTTTCACAGAATCTGTTACCTCTGTCGTCATGGGCAGATGAAGTCACTTCTTGAGACTGCAGTGGGGTTAAATGAGAAATCACATTCAGAGTCTCTTTCATTTCTGGAACATAGTGGAACTAATTCAATGCTCATTTCCTCTCTTATGAAGGGGTGTAGCATCTCCTAGTGTTAAAACCACAAATTCTAAATCCGAGAGACCACCAAAGAGCCAGCTCCGATGCAAACACATGAGGGTCTTTATTCAGGCTCGAGTCTGGGCTCACAAACGGAAACCGACACAGCGGCTGGAGCTTGAGAGCCCCGATCCAGTATAGCAAGCAGTTTTTATGCACAATTACAGAGGGAGAGGCTGGGCGTGACTGGTTTTTCCTAGGATTACAACATTAACAGCCCACCAGGAGAGTGGCTAGCACCATAGAGTCTACCATAATTTAAGCAAAGGAATGTCCGGAAGGGGCTTATTGCTTAACATTTACACCCCGTTGCAGAAGTAGAAGAAGCCAACATGGCAATTGGGATAAACAAAAGCTTAACAAAGTTCTAAGTACACACACTGCTTAAAACATTGTATAACTTTACAATCACAGTCACTACCAGGCAAAGGACTGTGCCTAGTCCTACGGAGTCTGAGGTAGGATTTAAAATACTAAGAATTCATAAAATATAGCGAACGTGAGGCAGGGATATATAAAATACAGTGAACGCTTCTTTTACAGCAAGTATAGTTTTTTTGAGTCTTTGGGTCCCTCACTAGTAACTCCAGATCATGACATGACTGAGGTTTCTGATGTCTCCTCACCTCTCTGGTACAGTTGTCATAACTGCAGCACAAAAAGTCTGGAGTTCCTCTCTTTGGAAGGCAGGCCCTTGACTTTCACCCAGAGCTTTGAGGTGGGTGAAAACCCAGGCAGGCTGGGTACAGTGGCTCATGCCTATATTTCCAGAACTTTGGGAGGCTGAATGAGAGGATTGCCTGACCCCATAGGTTTGAGACCAGCCTGGGCAACTTGGTGAGACTTCATCACTACAATAAATAAAAAAATTAGCTGGGCATGGTGGTGCATGCATCTGTAGTTCCAGCTACTTGAAAGGCTGAGGCCCAAGGATCACCTGAGCCTGGCGGGTGGAGGCTGTGGTGTCCGGGAGCATGCCACTGCCCTCCAACCTGGGCGACAGAGTAAGACTCCAACTCAAAAAAAAAAAAAGAAAGAAAAAAAGAAAAGAAAAGAAAAAAGAAACAGAAAAAGAAAAGAAAAGAAAAAAAGCATGAGGCATAGTTAGCTCCGATATTGCATCCTGGACCTTCTGTGATCCTTGGGAAAGCCCGTGGTGGCAGTTTATGTCATGTGAGCCTGGAGGCTACGCCAAGCTATTATGCAATTGCTTTCTTAATAGTCACTGCACAGATACAATTGAGAAGAGCGCATGGATGCTTCTGTTACATTCTGAGGGAGGAACTCTGCTGGGTTATCAGTGCCTTGCAGTCTGTGTGAGTCTTTGCAGGTGGAAGAGATGAGAGTATTACATTCCTCTCATGGCCCCTCTGAAGGTATTCAACGTGTGCCTGGCCTTTTCTTTAAGGAGAAACTGGGGCACTGGGGAGTGCTATGGGTGTGTCCTCACTCACTTGTGCACAGGGCTGGCCTGGTGGGTCAGCCTGGTGTCATTAGACACTATTTGTCCTTTGTGTCATCTATATTCAGGCTGAGTTTCTAAGAATCCTGATTCCAGAGTGTGATTTCTTTTTCTTTCTTTCTTTCTTTCTTTCTTTCTTTCTTTCTTTCTTTCTTTCTTTCTTTCTTTCTTTCTTTCTTTCTCTCTCTCTCTCTCTCTCTCTCTCTTTCTTTCTTTCTTTTTCTTTTTCTTCCCCTTCCTTCCTTCCTTCCTTCCTTCCTTCCTTCCTTCCTTCCTTCCTTCCTTCCTTCTCCCTTCCTTCCTTCTTCTCTATCGCTCTCTTTCTTTCTTTCAGTAGCAGAAAGAGGAACTTTAGTTCTTGGAGTTTTTCTTTTTGTGGTTTTTTTTTATGACTTTTGGGGGTCAGGAATGGTAGTTTAAAGATTGACTATGTGAATGTTTTTCATCACATGTGAATTATTTTTCACGATGGTGTGAAACCTCTGGTTATTAAACCCTCTGCAAATTTGCCTGAATAACGCACCAGTCGCATGACAATCATGACCTTCAGCGTCAGTCACAACAATGACTAAGTTTAGAGACTTAAGAGACTCAGCAAGCATTTGTGGTTTGTGGCATTTTTCCCTTTGCTTTTTTTTCTATTTCTGAGTTATCGTGCTAATTATAGCTCAGGCAGTACCTGCTTTAGAAAAAGGAAAGAAAGGAAAAGAAAATTCAGGGCTTCATTTGGGCCTGACTAGAGGCAGAATTGATGCTCTCCCACTGGGAAGCCTGGCTGGGGGGTGATGAGAGACCCAACAGCTCCTGGACAGATGTTCTGTGTCAGAGAGTGATCGAAGTGAAAACCAGTGATAAATTAGGGGGAGAAACTCACGCTTCACAGCCCTCTGATTTTAATGGTCCATACGGACCCACAGCAGCATTCAGCATTTCCAAATTAAACAAAAGGAGAGCTTGCCACATGCAAACAATGATACGTTTTCTCCAGACAGCTTCTGAGCAAGGCCCACAAGACATAAAAACACCTTTCTGGGGAAGAAGGAATATATCTTAAATCTCCACTGTCACAGGTGTTCCTTCCCTTCCACCTAGGCCTTGACACTAAAGCACTGGATGGATTGGGGCGATTTTATTATTTTTGTTCCCAAGCAAGCATATCTTTCTGTTGCTTTCCAAACCAGACGATTACAACAGAAAGAAAAGTTGGCAAATAGGACAGAGGCAGCTTTTACTTGCATTTAATGTTTCCCAAGCATTAGCAACATAGACAATAACTTTAAAGAAAAAATACAGTATGATCGTGGGAGAGGGATCTATTAAAAACTCAGGAAAGGAATTTTTGGAACCTTCCTAAAGCAATAACATGAAAGCGATTTAATAGTAACAGACGGAATCCCCAAGGTCAATAATTTCATTTCCCATTATCATATAGAATTACCACCTGGAGGATTCACAGAAGAATCAAAAGCTCCTCAATGTATCACTAACAAAATTTTTTTTTTTTGCCTGAAAATCAGAAAAACATGGAATTCCCAACCCCTTCACCACAACTCTTCCAGGAACGATTTACTTATATCTATCCAAAATAATCTACTGGCAGACATTCTGTGAAGTGAAATAAGCCAGATATAGAAAGACACATATCTCATGATCTCTTTCATTTGTGGAATTTAAAGAAGTGGATCTTGTAGGTGCAGAGAGTCGAACAGTGGTTACCCAAGTTCAGGGAGGGTGGTGGGGGAGGGACTTACGATTTAATTTAATGTGCAGAAGCAGTTCTCTGGCTGAACTCTGCTGCTTCCCACCACAGATTGCCTCCCAGGAGAAGTAAGGGACAGTCACTGTCTGGATGACAAAAAGGACCATTTGAACTTGGTGGGGGCCAGGGATGAGAGCTTTAACTCTTCACTGCCTTCCTCCTTCTCCTCACAATCTTCCTGATCTCAGATCCTAAAGCATTTTGGGTCCTCATAATCCATTTCCCTCCAGGAGCATCATTGAGATGGGACGTCCTATGTACAGTAGACCCATTTGGTGAGAATATTCACAGCCCCAAAAGTGCTTTCCTTTTTTTTTAACTTCAGACGGGCAGTTACAGTAGTGGATTTAATGTTCAAATCATAGACAGTGGTATTTCCTCACCCCATTTATAGGAGAGTATACCTTACAGTATCGTGAGGTTTAATTAACTTCCTTGAAGGTTATGAGGATTAGCCCAATGTCTGAGACTCTGAGACAGACTGCAACATTGTGAAGTAGATGTACTCCAGAGATGCCCAGACCTAGGCCCGAATCCCAGGTCTGCTTGTTAGTTACTTAAATAATCTTGCATAGATTACCATAGTTTGTTCCTCTGTCAAAAAATGAAATACATTAAAATTCAGAGTTCTTTGAGAATTACATATGATAGTGCATGTAAAACACTTCACGTGACGCCTAGTAAATACCCAACTCAGGAAATGCTGTTAACTTTTTGGATCTGTTCACAGAAGTAGTTCTGGGACAACAGCTGGCATTCTAATAAAATCAAACACAAAGGCAATTCTGCAGTTCTACAAACTTTCCAGAATCAGTATCAGGTAAGATATTTTAACTAACAAGGACTTTTTGGTTTTTAAAGGCCAAACTCTAACTAAAGGGAATTCGACATCATTTTCAGCCCCAGATAAACATGAAATAGATCTGGAGAGTTTAGAATTCTACTACAGCAAACCCCTTATGATCTCTCTGTAACAAAGTCTGAGATAATTCACAGGATGTAAAAATCTTTCTTCAAATACAACACATTCACATTGGAGAACATTTCAGAGATCAGTTCTTTCAGCAGACTAATTCTCATAAGAAGTATGGAATGAACTCAGGGTGCTTAGCCAAAGGGAAAACGTAATTAATGGTCTTCAGTTACATACAAGCGGCATTGGCACATGGTAGAATGACAAAGGTGGGATGAAAAAAGCAGAGGGAGAGTGGGGACAGTCTCAGGTGTTTTGATGGGGGTTCCTGGTGCAGTGGTATTGGGGCTGCTTTTTAAAACAAAGTGAGGTTTCTCATTCAGTAGCTCTTTTCTTTTAAATTGACATACAATTATTATACATATTTATGGGGCACAGTGTTATGTCTCAGTAGATGTATACATTGTGTATTAATCAAATCAGGGTATTCAGCACATCCATCACCTCATACATTTATCATTTTCTTGTGGTGGGAATAGCCACACTCCTCTCTTCTAGCTATTTCAAGAAATACAATGCAATAGTGTGAGCTCTAGTCACCCTACTGTGCAATAGAACACCATAACTTATTCCTCTTATCTAACTGTAACTTTGTACCCATCGGCCAATTGCCCACTATCTGTCTTCCTCCCATCCTCTCCCCAGTCTTTAGTAACCACTGTTCAGCTCTCTACCGCTATAAGATCCACTTCTTTAAATTCCACAAATGAGAGAGATCATGTGATATGTGCCTTTCTATGTCTGGTTTATTTCACTTAACAGGAAGTATGTCAGACTCATACATGTTAGCACAAATAGCAGGATTTCATTCTTTTTTATGGTTGAATAGTATTCCATTGCATGAACACATTTTATTTATCCTGTATCTGCTGATGGACATGCAGGTTGATTCCATTTCTTAGCTATTGTGACTAGTGCTACAATAAATGATAGTTATGTTCTAAATATTTTTCAGTTAGGCTATTTTCTCTTTAAATTGTGTGATTTTAAATGTAGTTATCAGTGCAAAATGGTTCTTACTTCTTTTTCTGTACATGGATTGCAAAATGCCATCAGCTTTTATCTCATCTTGTTGAATCCTCACAAGTTTATTGTGAAGCTCTCATTTGATATCATTTGCCAGGGATCCAACAAGTATTCAATGAACATTGCCTTAAAAAAAACCCTTAAAAATCGTTATTTGAAAATCTTAGTTTCCTCAAGTATTTTAGAAATTACTTGCACAATGCTTTCAAGTATTTTGAAAATACTTATTATTATTGAATATTATTGTTCATCTTCAATAACTGTTTTTGTCCGTAGTTCATCACAAAAGCAGAGATAGCTTAAATATTTATGAAATTTCACCTACTCTATATTCATGAAGGCTTAGTACCTAATTAAAATATGTGGGCTACTGGAAAAAGGTCTGTCAGGTAGATATTAGGTTACAAACACACAGCATATAATTTTCCTTGAGTACATTTTTGATTACTTAATAAGTCACGCTCACTTTAAAGTGTAGTCTTTTATTTAAACATGGGCAACTCCAGTTGCAGCGATGCTGTTGTATTAGTTAGCTAGGGCTGGCCTAACACAATACCACAAGTTGAGTAGCTTAAACATATTGTTTCACAGTTCTGAAGGCTAAAAGAGTGAAATCAAGGCCTTGGCAGGGTTCATTCCTTCAGAGAGCTTATGGTGGTTTGCAGAAAATCTTTAGTGTTCATTGACTTTTAGAACTTGGAAGGCTGAGGCGGAAGGATCACTGGAGCCCCGCAGGTCGAGGCTGCGGTGGCCGGAAGCGGTCATTGCACTCCAGTCTGGGTGACAAAGTGAGACTCAAACTCCAACTCAAAAAAAAAGAAAAGAAATATCACTTCATGAGGATTGGCAGTTGAGGGAAACTGCTGGTGGAGGGAGGGGCCTATCTCATTAAAAAGGGTACCTGCATAATCAACATTTGAATACCTAACCCTGAATTGTACCCCACATCATAAAAAAAGAAAAAAAGAAATATATCTTCATCTCTGTCTTCATGTGTATGTGGCATCTCTTTGTGGGCTATGTTCCTACTTTTTGTGAAGATTCCAGTCTTTGGGTTAAAGCCCTCCTTACTCCAGTATGACCTCATCTTAGTTAACTGCATGTCCTAATAGGGTCATATTCAGGGGTACTGGGTATTAAGACAGGATAAGGACTCCAGCATAAATTTTTAGGGGATTCAGCAGAGCTCAGCTCATAGCGGCTATGAAAGACGCAGCACTTCCTGAGAGATTGCCTTTGTGACTGTCAAACACATCACTGGTAACTGAAGAATTGACTCTTCCTGGCAGTAGATTCTTGAAGGAGTGCCAGTGCCGCAGCATCATACCCCTATTACCATGGTCTGCACATTCTCAGAAAAACTCCAGGATCCCCTCAGGTTACCACTTTGAAAAATTCACTTTCATTCCATTACTTCTTTGTCATTCTAGGTTTCCTTTATAGACACACACAGTACCAAGTGCTATAACACTCCCCAATTTCCTATAAGCTGAGATTGTACCTGACATGACTATTCAGAAATTCTATATATGACGATCCCATTTTGGCATTTTGATTTGCATTTCACAATTACATGCTTGAAAAGCCCATGTATGAAAGGTTGCTTTGTGCAAATGAAATTATAATACCGCAGTAAATCTCTAATTATGTGAAAATGTGCTATTCTTATCATCATCTGGTTTTATGAACTTTTAAATACACTGTCTAAAATTTTATGGTAATGATGGCTACATTGTAAGTCCTTTTGTGCCAAGCTTATGTTAGAATGGAAAAATTGTGTGAAAATATATGATCTATAAAATATATTTGTTACAGGTATAACTACTGCTTCACACCAGTGCTGCAATTCTGGCTGAGGATACTCACACATGTTGAAGACAGTCACTAGAATAGACAGAATTCAGACAGCTTCTCAGAGTTGAGTCTATTTAGGCAATCGCTCAATGAAAACAGAAGTGTATAATAAAACTAACTAACCTTCAACCAGCAATGGCACTTTGGGGAAACACGTGACTCTTTGCAACATTTTTTTCCTGCTGTAAAACTCCATGTTATTTTCAAACTTAAATTAAAACTCGTTTTGTAGGCGATTGATTAATGATAGTGATATGGATTTAGTTAGACTTTTAGAGCTTGTGAAAGACAAAAAAGAAAGCAACCTAATTAGTATGGTGATTGTATATTAAAGACCTCCTTGATCAGATGCATAAGTCAGCATTCTCACTGTAAATCTCCTTTCTGCTTTTTCATGCATTCATCAAAATGAATGCAACAGATGTTGTTAAGTGCAAGAGATAACGTATCTAGCTTCAGAAATCCTAGATCACAGGCAGGGAAATTAACATTAATGTACTTAATATTCAATTACATTGCTTTTGGGAACAAAATTTATATCACCTTTTCTGGATTATGACAACATCTCAAAATCTCTTGATTAGCTGGGTTCAATAGAAATTGGCTCAGAAAAGCACTTGTTTATTTTCTTCTTGACTAAACAATCCTAGCAAAATACTGGATAATTACAAACAGTTTCAAATAATGCAAGCCAAAAATATTTTTCATTAATAACAAAAATCTGGGAAATATGGTATACATATTTGTAGAAATATTAACAAATATTTCTGTATGTGAGGTAATGAATTATAAGTATATTTCATCAGGACATCAACACTTAAAAAAATCACTTCGTATGAGGTCTTACTCTGAATAAGATCCACAATAATAAAGCTATTCCTTGTGGACTAATAGCCAATGTGAGTCATAAAATAGAAGACAAAAGATGATACACTAGTTTAGTGCAAAAGTGCAGTATTTTTTTTTTTAGCTAACCCTTTTGTCCTGTGCAAAACTCAAGTAATTCAAAGGTATGACTATAATTTTTAAACATTAAAAAATGTAAAGTGTCAGTTTGTAATTATGTTGTGAACTTATGAGCTCATATTGCATTCCAATCCCAGAATTAATTTTTAAAAAATCAAAATAGATGCGATCATTGATTTTTAATCATGCATTTCTTAAAATATGTTCACCACTATCAATATTATTGCCCCTTTTTTCATCATATGGAAGGGTCATTGGGGAGTTGCTTCGTACCAGGGACTACACTATCATGCCCCTCCTGTAGCTGGATAGGAGTGTGAACCTGTGTCTGCCTGCTGGACCTGAGTGGAAGCGATGTGGTCACTTCTACCCCAAGGTGGCTGAGAAGCAGGTGTGTCATGCAACTCTGCAACCACCAACTGCTGAATGATTTTAAGAGGATGATGGTGGCACCATGGACCCCAGGTCACTGTGTGCAGGTGAGCCACATACCAATCCAGGGCCTCTCACACCTCCTTGTCAGGGTTACAGCCTTATCTTCAGTCAGCTCATCTGCACCACTGCCCTAAGAGCTCTCGAATGTTGTCGTCAAGGCTGGGAAACACAACGCCCAGAATTCCTTTAGCTATATGGCTACAGGTTAAAATTTGTCAAGGAGAAGAATTCAGTTACAGCTGGACTCCTGGGCAAACACCAGCATGACTACAACTTCAGGGTAGGAACCACTCACTTTGTTGCCTTGAAGTGGGAGCTCCCCAGGGAACCCTACGGAGGTGGCTTCCCAGTGGGATTTTGAGGTCCGTCCACTTCAGAGTCTCAGACTGAGTTGTCCAGGGACAGCTGTCCTGACTTTTGTGGCAGGTTTTCTGATTTTTCAGCAATTACATAAGACTTAAATCCTTAATGAAACACTTTATAATTGAAATGTGTAGAGTGACATCTGCTAGCCTTACTGAACTCTGCAAACCAAGAGTAAATTTTTACGTGTCTGGCTGCTGACATTTTACATTTATTGGTAAATGCTCCATCTTACAAGACTCAATATATTTTGGCCATGTTCGCTCTGTTTCAAAATCACAGCTGTCATGAATATATAATATTTGACTTTTCCTCTGAGCAAGGTCCTTGCACTTGCTGTATTAATCTACATCATTTATGGAAAGCTTAATCTCCATTTCACAGATACAATGTCAGTTTTTAAAATGCACAGACCCACTTATCATTCTTAGTTTATAATCTCTTTTCATTTTTGAATATCAATGAAATAAATTGTCAGCCTAATCCATAGTACTTAAGTGGAATCACTTTCTTTATTAGGCAAAACTAATTTGTGGGAATCATCTGTTTAAATCTCACAACCTTCCTTTAATGTTGGCAAAAACTAAGAAAGAGGATAATCATTGATTGATGAGTTTCTCTCAAGTTTTAATTTTCGAATTTATGTGGCAGTGAATAAGAGGTAACCCCACAAATCAATGCATCACATCTATAAAAATAATGCTTGCTAAAAAATAAAACTATGTTACATATATGTTGGAAAACAAATACAAAATGTTTTTGAGTTTGAGTAGCTGTGAGGGGACTGTATGAAGAGGTAATATAATAGAATCAAGTAAAAATGTTTTTAAGATCAGTTACAGAATTTCATACTTTGGTGAGTACAAAATTAATATAAAAATCAATAGCTCACATAAACACAAGCAACAGGTAGTATATTTTATGGCATAAATTATCATTTATAAGAACAATACATGTAGATAAAATAACTCAGTGTAAACTTCACCTAGCATGGGTACAACATAGAAGGACAAAACTTTAAACCGGGTTCGGTGGCTCAGCCTGCAATCCCAGCCCTTTGGGAGGCTGAGGTGAGTGGATTGCCTGAACCTGCAAGTTTGAGACCTGCCTGGGCAACTTGGTGAGACCTCATCTCTACAATAAATCAAAAATTAGCTGGGCATGGTAGCACTTGCCTGTAGTTCCAGCTACTTGGAAGATTGAGGCAGAAGGATTGCCGGAGCCCAGCAGGTTGAGACTGCAGTGGCCAGGAGCAGCCACTGCACTCCAGTCTGGGTGACAGAATAAGATTCCAAATCAAAAAAAAGAAAAAAGGACAAAACTTTAAAATACTGCTGAAGGCCATATCAGAAGATAAATGGGAATTAGTATCCTATTCCTGGAATGAGAATTAAACACATTATCAAGAAAGTTTCAAGAAGCTAATTTTTATAAATTAGTTGATACATATAGTCAATGGTCATTCAATAAATGTATAAGCAACATTGTTTTTGCATCTACATACACCAATTCTAAAATTCTTTCAGAAAATAGATGTGTAGGAATACATAGTACACTTCTAAAACAGAAAATTGATGAAGTTGGTCTTATTCTACTAAATTTTAAAAACATAACAGAAAGCAACATAATTAAAATAATGTGACATCAATACATTAAGAGATTAAACAATCAAAAGAACATAACGTGGGATCTAGAAATAAACTAAAAATTACAGGAGTCTATAAAATAAAATAGAGTTGCACTTTTAAATCAGTGAGAAAATATGGATTATTAAATTATTGTGGTCAAGACAATTTCCTTATCTGGAAAGAAGAATTGGATCCACACCTGACCATTTATACTAAAATAAGTTTCAGATGTCTCAAAAACCACTTTAAAAATTAAAATTATAAACATATTAGAAAAATATAATATAGTTTAGATATAATCTATATCTATGATATAGTTTAGAAATAATCTTGAAATAGGAAAGGCCTCTCTAAACATTAAGAGGACTTATGGGAGAAGACAGGCGGATTTATCCACCTTAACATTTATTTATTCATGATAATAGAGGAAAAATGTTAAAAAAAGAACAATTTGGAGATGTCTGAATGCCAAACAAAAAGAGGATGCTATTATCGATCATTTGTCCCATCCTTGTAGGAACAAAGACTCCAGGGCAAAGAATGTGTGTGTTTTGATTTGAGCTTTGCCGTGTAATGATCTGACAGGACCACAAATGTGAGTAGAAGACATTGTTGATGCAGACAAAACCCAAAGGAGTTGACAGGTCAGGGAAGTGGGACGGTGCAGGACAGGGCTGAGCATTCCCAACAGTAATCAGTGAATAAGAACCTTTATGGGTGAAAAATTCTCCCCAGAGGGCAGGGTCAAGGAAAGTCAGGGACTATTTATTTCAGAGTAAACCTGTGTGAACTGTGGAAGGACAACTGGAGACCTCTGCCACCTGACTGGCATGTCCAGTGCTCCAGGGCAGAGAGCACTTCTGAAAATGTGGAATGGTTGAAGTGTCTCCTCTGTTATCCCCAGATCTTGGTCAATATTACTCACTGACAAAGATGCTGGGAAACACTGCTTCAAGGGGATGCCCTAGAGCTCTCAGGGAGCTACTGTTTCATTCTGCTGTCCTGTCTCACTTTGAGGTTTTGCTGTCTGTAACCTTGTATCTCACAAGTAAAGTGGAAAGTTTCTTTCAGATACCCAATTACTCTTAAGAATCTTCACTAGTCCTTGATGATATCTGCAAAAAAACACTTTAAACTATTAAGTTGTTCTGTCAAGAATGATAGGATAAGATTAAGATTCATTCATTAACACAACTAAATGTGTGTTTCCAAAACATGATTGCACATGAAACAACAGCTGCTCACCATCTGAGAAAAAGGTCATGCAAAATGCCTCAAGCCAATCTCATCTTCCCCAAATAAAGCCACACCTTCATCTTCAGCTGGAAGATTCTTCTATCCTGTTTGTTGCAAGCTAACAAATTAAATGGCAGTGACTACAAGCTTTTGATGCTGCAAGGAGCCCAGCAATTGCAGGCGCTCAATTCCAAGGGATAATAGCATAATTTCATAATAATGGCTACTAGTTATTAAAGCATTGCCCCACCAGGATTTTTCCTCCATAATGTTTAATGTAACTATTAAAGTAGCTGTATATCAGCCTTCAGTAGACTATAATAACTGAAGTGCTCTCGCTGTGCTTTAGTGTTGACATCCCGGATTAATAATGACTAATATTAATATGAGGCAAGTGTTACAGCATGGAGCACTCCATCTGCCCAAAGCCGTAAAAAAGCCATGACTTCCTAATGAGGTGGAGGATGGGACCTGAATAGCAATTGCTTTGGCATCCCAGGGATCTTCTCCACCTTCCACTTTCCCTCCCTTCATGACAAACATTCAGTGACACCATAGGGGAAAGGAGAAAACAGTCAGCAAAACCCACTCAAGCAATACAAGAAACACCACTGGGGATATTTTGGAGATAAACTAACATGCTTTGATACGTTGATTAAAGTGGTAATAAACAAGTTCCTAAAGTATATATGAAAACAGTCAAAGGTGGTATCAGATCTGACTAGAGAGGTGGGAAACTTTTACATAGGTAATTACAATTTTTATCCAGCTATCAGGAAATGGTTAAGTCCCAATGAACTATTAGGCAATATAAACATAGTAATTGAAATCATGTGATAATAAAGAAGAAAAAGTCTAGCACTTAATAATTATTAAAAAGATGACAACTTTTTCAGGTTCTTTATTATAAGAAAGATAAGAATTATCTTTAAGAATTATAAGAATGTGGGAGAAGCGGCAAGATGGCGACAGGGCAACCGGGTCTGTGAAACCCTCTGCAAAGGAGAGCTGCAGTGGGCCTCTGACTCTTGCCTGGGGGGCTACGGACCCCAACATCGCAGCCTGCTCTTCATATGGAGCTCGGCCACTGCCACTGGACAGTCACTGCAGCCCAAATGGCGCTGCCACCACCACCACGCCCCCCCCACCGCCGCCGCAGCACATCACACCACCGGGGTCGGAGGCGATCCACTTCAGTACTTCAGGCCCCTCCACGGAAGATCTGCTGGGATCGCTGCAACCTCTCATGCGACCGGGACGTCCTGCCTGCCTTGGGTCTCCCGCTGTCTGCCCTGAGGCAGGCAACCATCTTCAGCTTTTGCCGTTCCTGTCCGCCCTGCCCCTCTGGGGCGAGCAGCTGAAATAGCACCACCTGCTGGCGATTCAAGGTAACAACACCAAAACGGGAGAAATAAGCTTGATAAAGACATAGGCCAGAGTGGTGAATGGAGGGTGATCTGACCTGTTCTTCACAGCAGACCAGGGGCAACTGACCCTAACTGCAAATTGATTTACCAGCTTGAAAAGAAAGTTAGAAATCAGAGCTGAAAGGACATTGGACTTAAATGAAATGTCTCAGAGTGTGCTTCATTGATTCTGTTAGTTTAATGACTTAATTCTATTCCAACTGTATTGTTCCCTTTTTTTTTCTTTTTTCCTCTTCCTTTTCTTCTCTCTGTAAACCATATTTTTGTATAGAGGAACAGCACACTAATTAGGTGGTTGGTTAGCTTGTAGGCTAGCATCACTATATGTTTTATTTTTTGTGTTTTTTTTGTATGAGAGTTGGTTCGTCTGTAGCTGTAGTCTATTGTTTTTATCTGTTTCAGTATACGCCTCTCTCTATTTGTTGGCACACTTGTTTGTTTCCCCCTTACTCCTCTATCTCTCCACCCGCCTCTTTAACCCCCTGTCTGCTCCATTCTCTCCCTTCTGTTAACCACATTTTATTTCAGGGTGTAAACCTACAGCCCCACTGCACGGACACACTCCAAGGCAGTGGGAAGTGGGTTCCAGATTATCCACACGCCTGTCAGCGAATACCAGGACCTGCAGATAGATTTTGAATCACAGCTCCCCCCTTAAGTAAATCTCAAAACTGCAAAAAGGACCACCCCCAATGTACAGTGCAACTTCAGAATTGAACAAAGGAAGAGGGCATACATAAAGAATAGGAGATTGAACAAACAGAAGTAAAACCAATCCCTTTACCCCTGAATAACAGAATTAAAGATGACAGTGATGTGGAGGGAAGGAAAAAGTAGGGAGGGGGAAAAACTGCACAAATGAAGAAAAGTCAAAAGAAGAATATAGGTCTCACACAGACCCCTGGGAGATCAGACACTGAGAAAACAGATTCTGGAACACAAACAATGAAGAGCCCCCAGAATGGCTGGTCACATGCAACAAACGAAGACATCAAGACATTAATGGATAGAATTTAAAAAATTGAGGAGAGACAAGAGGAAAATAGGAAGGAGCTGATGTCAGAAATGACAGCAGTAAAGAATACTGTGATGGAAATGAACAACAGACTAAAAGTATGGAAAGCAGAATCAGCCAAGCAGAAGAAAGAATCTCAGAGCAAGAAGACCAAAACACAGAACTAACCCAAACTGTCAAAAGCATAGAAAAGAAGCTCAAAAAGACAGAACAAAACCTGCAAGAGATGAATGATCGCTTCAAGAGACCAAACCTAAGAGTAATTGGGCTTCCTGAGGCAGAGAGAGAAACAGAAGCCACACTGGAACAAACATTTCATGAAATCATTCAAGAAAACTTCCCTCATCTCATCAAGGATGAAAAAATTCAAACATAAGAGATACAGAGAACCCCTGCAAGATAGCAAATGAGAAGACCAACTCCCAGACACATAATAATTCGCTTAAGCAAAGTAGCTGTAAAAGAAAAAATCCTAAAGGCAGCAAGAGAAAAAGGCCAGACTACCTAACAGGCAAAACCAATTAGAATAGCAGCAGATTTATCCACAGAAACACTTCAGGCTAGGAGAGCCTGGAGCCCTATCTTCAAAGTTCTAAAAGAGAAA
>NW_007249980.1:43782-44700 GCF_000164805.1 Carlito syrichta
AGTAAGAGGATGGGAAACAAACTTTCAGGTGAACAGAATATAAAAGAAAGGAGGAGTAGCAATCTTAATTTCAGACAAAATACCCTTCAAGCTATTTAAAATAAAAAAAGGTACAGAAGGCCACTACATAATGATAAAAGGCTCAATCCATCAACAAGAAAGATCTATCCTAAACATATATGCACCCAACATAGGTGTGCCAACTTACATAAAGCAACTTCAAGGAAAACTAAAGAAAGTTATTGACTCTAACACCATCATAACTGGGGACTTTAATGCCCCACTCACAACCCTAGACAGATCATCAGGACAAAAAATCAACAAGGAGATCCGGAACCTCAATGTGACTTTGGACCAAATGGACTTAATTGATACTACAGAACACTCCATCCAAAGACCACAGAATACACATCTACTCATCGCCACAAGGAAGATGTTATAAGATCGACCACATACTCGGCCATAAATCAAGCATAAGCAAATTTAAAAGGACTGAAATTCTACCATGCACCTTCTCGGACCACAGTGGAATAAAAATAAACATTGATACCAACAAAGTCCCCCCAAAACCCACAAAGACATGGACACTAAACAGCATGATGCTAAACAACTCCGGGGTCAATGATGAAATCAAAATAGAGATCAAAAGATACCTGGAAACAAATGAAAATGAAGATACATCTTACCAAAATCTCTGGGATGCCCTGAAAGCTGTAGTAAGAGGGGAATTTATATCCCTACAAACACACATGAAAAAAATGGAAGGAACAGAAATTCACAACTTAACAAGCCACCTAAAGAAGTTGGAAAAGCAAGACCACAAAAACCCTAATTTCAGTGGAAGAATCCAGAACACCAAAATAAAAGCCCAAATCCAGGACATAGAAGACAAAAAGATAATACAAAAAAATCAATGAA
>NW_007249980.1:44720-46898 GCF_000164805.1 Carlito syrichta
CAAATCATTTTATGAAGCCAGCATCACATTGATACCCAAGCCAGGTAAAGATCCAACAAAGAAAGAGAACTACAGGTCAATATCTTTGATCAACATAGATGCTAAAATTCTTAACAAGATCCTAGCAAACCGGATTCAGGAATACAACTCAAAAATCATCCACCATGACCAAGTAGGCTTCATTCCTAGGATGCAAGGCTGATTCAACATTCAGAAAACCATAAATGTAATGAAACACATCAACAGATGTCAAAACAAAAACCACATGATCATACCATTAGATGCAGAACGAGCTTTTGATAAAATCCAGCACCCCTTCTTGATAAAAACCCTTGAACATCTAGGCATAAGGGGAACATACCTCAAAATAGTAAAAGCCATCTACAAGAAACCCACAGCCAGCATACTCCTAAATGGACTAAAATTGGAACCAATTCCCCTGAAAACTGGAACTAGATAAGGATGGCCACTCTCATCCCTCCTGTTCAACATAGTATTGGAAGTCCTGGCTCGAGCCATCAGAGAAGAGGAGGCAATCAGGGGTATCCAAATAGGAAAAGAGGAAGTCAAATTATCTCTCTTTGCAGATGATATGATTGTGTACCTTGAAAACCCAAGAGAATCTGTCAAAAGCCTCCTTACATTGATAAAAGCCTTTGGCAAAATCTCAGGATACAAAATAAATGTACAAAACACAATCGCATTTCTCTACACCAATAATAACCAAACAGAAACCCAAATAAAAAACACAATTCTATTCACAATAGCCACAAAAAAATGAAATACCTTGGCATCCTCCTAACCAGAGATGTGAAAGACCTTTACAATGAAAATCACAAAACACTGCTCAAAGAAATCAAAGATGACACAAACAAGTGGAAAAATATCCCATGCTCATGGATTGGAAGAATCTACATTGTGAAGATGTCCATCTTACCTAAGGTAATCTACAAATTCAATGCAATACCCATCAAATTACCAGCAATATTCTTCTCAGACCTAGAAGAAACAACACAGGAATTCATATGGAAACATAAACCTCCAAGAATATCCAGAACAATCCTCAACAAAAAAAAAAAAAAAAAGCAGTGGTATCACATTACAGACTTCAAACTTTACTATAAAGCTACAATCATCAAAACAGCTTGGTATTGGTACAGGAACAGGCATATAGAGAACAGGTCATAAGAGAGAAGATAGACAAATGGGACCTTATTAAACTGACAAGCTTCTGCAAAGCCAAAGAAACCATCAAGAGAGCAGGAATAGAATTGAGATTCCAGAAACAAAACCTCAATTTCTCAACCACCTCATCTTCAATAAAGCCCCCCCCCACCTACCACTGGGGAGAGGAGAACCTATTCAGCAAATGGTGATGGGAAAACTGGCTGACCACATGCAGAAGATTGAAACAGGACCCCTATCTATCCCCATGCACAAAGGTTAACTCCAAATGGATCAGAGACCTAAATGTAAAACCTCAAACCATAAGAACCTTAGAAAATGAAGCAAATACCCTCATGGAAATCAGAACTGGCATCCAATTCCTGAACAAAACCCAAAACCCACAGGTCATAAGAGAGAAGATAGACAAGTAGGACCTTATTAAACTGAAAAACTTCTGCAAAGCCAAAGAAACCATCAAGAGAGCAGGGAGGCAACCTACAGACTGGGAAAAAGGATTTGCCAACTCCAGGTCTGACAAAGGCTTAACATCCTGGATCTACAAAGAACTCAAACGTGCTGAAAAGAAAAAAACAAACAACCCCATTATAAAATGGGCAAAAGATATGAACAGACACTTCTCAAAGGAAGACATCCGAGCAGCCAACAAACACATGAAGAAATGCTCAACCTCACTAATCATCAGGGAGATGCAAATCAAAACCACACTGAGATACCACCTAACTCCAGTCAGAATGGCAATTATCAACAACTCAAAAAATAACAGCTGCTGGAGAGGGTGTGGTGAAAAGGGAACACTTCTACACTGTTGGTGGGAGTGTAAACTAGTGCAACCTCTGTGGAAAGCAGTGTTACGATTCCTAAAAGTTCTAAATATCGACCTTCCATACAACCCCGCAATCACCCTACTGGGAATATACCCTGAAGAACTCAAATCACTCTATAAAAAAGATACCTGCACACGTATGTTTATCGCAGCATTGTCCACATAGC
>NW_007249980.1:46983-73830 GCF_000164805.1 Carlito syrichta
CCAGCAACCTGGGATGGAACTAGAGTTTATAATACTGAGTGACCTCTCACAGAAACAAAGATCTGATTATCACATGTTCTCACTCATATAATGGACCTTGAACATTCAATGTAATACTATAAGAAAATGTCTGACGGTACTGGGAAACTATGGGGGGGAGGGGGATGGGATTAACAGTCGCATATATCTGTCTGGGGATGGGGAAACACCTCTTATCAACAGGGTGCCTGAATGAAACGTAATTGTACACCTAACCCTTAACTGTACCCCACAAAATCATAATAAAAAATATTGATTAAAAAAAGATTTATAAGAATGTGAATTATATGCACATGTATGCATATATGGGGCAATATAAAAACCAAAATTCACTCTATAAGTATTTGAGGTCTACATTTGTTTATGTTCCTTAATGATTGCTTTATTGTATCTTCATAAAATACACAGCCTTACCTCAATTTTCATATTTGCCAAAATATAATATGGTTTTTATGAGATTATATATTTTTTTACTTTTGGAAACTAGAAAAGGCTGATTTTAATATATACAGAACAGAAAGCAATGGCCTAAATAACAAGGCTTTAGGGACCTGAAAATGGTCCAGCAAATCCCTAAAAGTTTTCCAATGATATATTAGAGTCAGAAGTAGACCACTTCATTGGGATTACCATGAATGACCAGCCACACCAGACACTTGCCTCAAACTCAACACTGTCCTGACATACCATGTGCATCCTCGTATGGGGATGGTGTAAACGTTGTGAACTCTTAGGGTGTCGTGAATGTTGAACAGATAAGTCAAGCCTTGTGTGGAGTGGCAGAACAATTATCCATGAATCTGAACAATCACAACAATTTGGATTTTAGAAACTGCTAATATCTGAATACTCTATTGGAGAATACCAAAGTAAAATAAAATGAAATAAAAAACTAGGCTAATTTTGGTTCAAATTAGAAACTGTCAAACAGCATTCTCAGCAACTGAGCTTGGTTAACTCCCTTGATTCACAAAACACAGCTGGTAACTGGCCCAGTTCCTGCCTCTGCAAGAAGTAGCAGCTAATGATTGTATCGATGCCCTTCACTGTTTTTAAGGTTGGGGAGTGGTGGCAATGAAAATGGGGTAGGGGCATGGTGGCAATCAAAATGGGGTAGGGTGTGACTGGAGGAGGCTGGGGAGGGTGAAATGTGGGCTTCACAACAACAGAATAAGGATAGAGGGCAGAAAGATGAAAGAGGAGTGACCCAAAACTGGATGATGACTATGAAACCAATCCCAAATTAATGAGCCACCCATCTTTCATGCCATCCCTACTGTTGGGTTTATACGCAAGGTGAGGTTCAGTAGCACAGATGACAAGGTCAGCTCTGGAGAGTGTTCAGAAGGCAGAACAACAGGACAGAGTAAACCGGGGGCTGGGGCAGTGAGTGTGTGCCAGTGATGCCTTAAGTGGGGGTAATTCATCCTGGTCCACTCCCTCCCTCTCAGCACATCCAAGAGAATTAATATTACCAAGATGAGTATCTCAGCTAAATCTTCTACATGAACTTGATTTAGTATTACAAAACTCCATTCCCAGCAGTGTAAGAGAGCCCCCAATGAGATGAAATTCTGACTTTTATTCTGATTACATAGTTTATTTATTCACCCCAGACGACTCCATCTTGGAATAGAACTCCAAATTAATAGGACATTTTGAGCATCATTTTTTAGCAATGTCAAAAGTGCAAAGAAGATTTTATACAATTGGTCTCATCTCAAATTTGATTAGGGATTGAGGTTCTCAGTTGATTATATATAAATGTTCCCTTGGTCAAGATTATCACACTAAAGGTAAATCATCTGACTTGATTCCACTCAGTGGGGTACACCAGTCTGCTGTTACAGTGATTGGAATTGGGTTTCATGATGTAAAAAAGGGAGCATTTGGAGCTTCATTATCTCCCTCTCTTTTTAATTGCACTCTGCACTTATTTGTTTGCCCTTCAAGAGTATACCCAATAGGAACTTGACCTTGCTGAACCAATGCAAGATAAAATGCAATGTTGTCATTCACAAAGTCATTTCATGCTAGATTCTCCTTAATGCCTGGGCTTCTCTCCCAGGATTGGTTTACAAAAATTAAAAAAAAAAATTTTTAGTGTCATTTATAATTATAGAAAAATTATGAAGCTAGTACAGAAAGTTTCCAATAATTCCTCTCCAAGTTTCCCTTAACATCTTGCATTAGTATGATACATTTGTTACAATTAATGGGATAATATCAATACATTGTTGCTAAATCAAGTTTCTTCTTTCCTCTGGGATTTCCCCAAGGCCCCTTTCTGCTCTGGGATTCCACTCAGGATCCCACATTACATTTAGTTTTCATGCCTTTTTAGGGTCCACTGTCTGTGGAAGTTTCTCAGGCTCTTTCTTTCTTTTCTTTTCTTTCTTTCTTTTTTTTGATAACATCGACAGTGTTGAGGAGTAGTGTTCAGGTATTTTGTAGAATGCCTGTCATTGGGATTATTCTGATGCTTTGCTCTGGATTAGGCAGAAGTGCCATTCTCATCACATCATATCTAGGGTACATACTAGCAACATGACTTACCACTATTGATATTGACCTTGGTCATTGAGTTAGCATATTGTAAATCCAGTTTCTCTGCTGTGAAATTATCTATTTTCTCCCTTTCCACATGGTCTGTTACGAAGAAAGTAACTATATGCAGTCCATGTTTAAGGAATGGGAATTATACGTTGAGAGTAGAGTGTTTGCACAAGTTACTTGAAAATCTTTTGATTGCCCATCAGTCTTGCATTCTGCTTTCCCCAGTTTGGACCAGGCTGCAGTGGAAAAAGAGATCAGCTGGAGTCCTGAAACCCGACAGGGATCTGCACTGCTCCACTCAGCTCAGCCCAGTCACCAGGTTGGGATCTAAGTTGGTCCCATGTGCTGTACCGGTACGTTTGTCTGTTATCCCTCTTACTCTTCTCTCTCTCTCCATCTTCCTCTTCCCCACTTCTCTGCTCCATTCTTTTCCTTTTTCTTACCTCATTTTGCTTTCAGGGAGCAAACTTACACCCCCTATTGAGATCACAAGGCAGTGGGAAGGGGATTCCAGGGTACCAATACACCTGTTGGTGGATACTGGGATCTGTAGATAGATTTTGAATCATAGCTCCCCCCCTCAATTAAATCTCAAAACTGCAAAAATGTATAGCCCCCAATCCACAATCCAGTCTCAGAATTTAACACAGATAGAGGATTCACATAAGGAAGAATAAGAGATTGAGCAAACAGAAGTAAAAGCAACCCTGTCATCACTGAACAACAGAATTAAAGAAGAGGAGGGAAAAAGTGGAGAAGAAAATCTGCACAAATGAAGAAAAACCAAAAGAAGAATACGAGTCTTACACAGACCCCTGGGAGGTCAGAAACTGAGAAAAACGATGTCAGAATGCAAACAATGAAGAGCCCTGAGAATGACTGGTCACATACTACAAATCCAGACATCAAGACATTAATAGAGAAAATAAAAATAATTGAGAAGAGACAAGAGGAAAATAGGAAGGAGTTGATAACTGAGATAACAGTAGTAAAGAATACTGTGATTGAAATAAACAACAAACTAATAAGCATGGAAAGCAGAATTAGCCAAGAAGAAGAAAGAATCTCAGAGCTTGAGGACCAAAGTACAGAACTAACCCAAACTATCCAAAACATAGAAAAGAAGCTTAAAAAGACAAAACAAAACCTTCAAGAGATGAGTGATTATTTCAAGAGGCAGAACCTAAGTAATTGGACTTCCTGAGGCAGAAAGGGAGACAGAGACCACCTTGTAACAAACATTCCATGAAATCATTCAAGAAAACTTCCCTCATCTCATCAGTGATGTGAAAAGTCAAACACAAGAGATC
The DNA here is from genome assembly GCF_000164805.1 of Carlito syrichta. NCBI lineage: Eukaryota > Metazoa > Chordata > Mammalia > Primates > Tarsiidae > Carlito > Carlito syrichta. The sequence continues at coordinate 50,889 of NW_007249980.1, forward strand.
CAGAGAAATCCTGTGAGAGAACAAATGAGAAGACCAACTCCCAGACACATAATCATTCACCTAAACAAAGTAGGCATAAAGGAAAAAAATCCTAAAAGCAGCAAAAGAAAAATGTCAGACTACCCACCAGGGAAGACCAACAAGAATAACAGCACATTTATCTACAAAAACACTTCAGGCCAGGAGAGTGTGGAGCCCAATCTTAAAAGTTCTCAAAGATAAATAATTTCAAGCAAGAATAACCTACCCAGCTAAGCTGAATTTCATCAGTGAGGGAGAAGTATAATCTTTCCCAGACAATCAACCTCTAAGACCTTACACTGCCTCTGACCACCTCTACAAGAAACACTTAAGAATGTATTAAACAAAGAAAAAAAGGAAAAAAAAAAAAAAAGAATGACAATGTTCTTCACAAGAGTGCAGGAAAAAGATTGAAAACACACAGAATCAACCCAAAAATCAAAAGAAAGACAACAAACAGGAACAACAAGAACTCTGTAAGAACGTAATGACAGGGATAAACTTTCACATTTCAATAATTAGCCTGAATGTGAATGGACTAAATGCACCACTGAAAAGACATTGAATGGCAAAATGGATAAAATGTCATGAGGCAGCAATATATTGTCTCCAAGAGACACATCTCACCAGAAAGGACTCAAAGTAAGAGGATGGGAAGCAAAATTTCAGGTGAATGGAACAAAAAAGAAAGCAGGAGTGGCAACCTTAATATCAGAGAAAATACTCTTTAAGCTATCAAAAATTAAAATAGATAAAGAAGGTCACTAGATAATAATAAAAGGTTCAATTCATCAACAAAAAATATCCATCCTAAACTATATGCACCCAACATAGAAGCACCAACTTTCATAAAGCAGCTTCTAGGCAAACTTAAAAAAGATATTGACTCTAATACTTTCATAGCTGGCTATTTTAATACCCCACTAACCACCCTAGACAGATCATCAGGACAAAAAATTAGCAAGGAGATCTGGAGCCTCAATATGACTCTTGTCCAAATGGACTTAATTGATACCTACAAAACACTCTACCCAATGACCATAGAATATACATTTTACTCATCATTGCATGGAACATACTCTATGATAGACCACATCCTTGGTCACAAATTAATCATAAACAAATTTCATAAAATTGAAATTTTGCCATGTACCTTCTTAGACCACAGTGGAATAAAAATAAATATCAACACCAACAAAGTTCCCCCCAAACCCACAAAAATATGGACACTAAACAGCCTGATGCTAAGCAACTCCTGGGTCAACATGGAAATCAAAACAAAGGTTAAAAGATACCTGGAAACAAATGAAAATGAAGAAACATCTTACCTACATCTCTGGGATGCCATGAGAGCAGTAGTAAGAGGGGAATTCATATCTCTACAAATATACATGAAGAAAATGGAAAAATCACAAGTTAACAGCCTAACAATACACTTAAAGAAGCTGGAAAATCAAGACCATCAAAACCCTAACTTCAGCAGAAGAATCCAGATCATCAAAATAAAAGCCAAAAAGATAATACAAAAAAATCAATGAAACAAAAAGCTGATTCTTTGAAAGGATAAACAAGATTGATGGTCCCCTACCTAGACTGACCAAGAAAAAGCCCAAATAAACAATCAGAAATACAAAAGATGAAGTTACATCTGACACTGAAGAAATACAAGATTATCAGAGACTACCATGTACACTTGAACAGAAACAAACCTGAAAACCTAAAGGAAATGGAGGACTTTCTGACATGACACAGCCTCCCTAGATTGAAGCAAGAAGAAATGGAGACCCTAAATAGACGAGTAACATTCAAAGAAATCAACTATGGCATAAGAAAACTACCTACAAAAAAAAAAAAAAAAAAAAAAAAGCCCTGGAACAGATGGCTTTCCAGCAGAATTCTATAAAACATACAAGGAGGAACTGATACCAATCCTATTCAAAGTATTCCAGGCGATTGAGAAACATGGAACTCTCCCCAAATCATTTTATGAAGCTAACATCACATTGATACTCAAGCCAGGTAAAGACCCAACAAAGAAGGAGAACTACAGGCCAATATCTTTGTTGGACATAGATGCTAAAATTCTCAACAAGATCCTAGAAAACCAGATTCAACAACACATCTCAAAAATCATCCACCATGAGCAAGTAGGTTTCATTCCCGGAATGTAGGGATGGTTAAACATTCGTAAGACTGTAAATGTAACTAAATACATAAACAGTCATAAAAACCACATGATCATATCATTAGATGCAGAAAAAGTTTTGATAAAGTCCAGCACCCCTTTTTGATAAAAACCCTTGAACATCTAGGCATAGATGGAATACCTCAAAGTAATAAAAGCCATCTAGGAGAAACCCACTGCTAAACAGGGAAATTGGAACCATTTCCCCTGAAAACTGGAATTAGACAAGGATGCCCACTCTCACCCCTCCTGTTCAACATAGTTCTGGAAGTCCTAGCTAGTGCTAGCAATCAGAGAAGAGAAGGTGATCAGGGCAATCCAAATAGGAAAGAGGAAGTCAAGTTATCTCTCTTTGCAGATGACATGATTCTATACCTTGAAAACTCAGGAGAATCTGTCAAAAACCTCCTGGCATTAATAAAGGACTTTGGCAAAATCTCAGGGTATAAAATAAATGGGCAAGACAATCGCATTTCTATACACCAATAATAAACAGAAACCCAAATAAAAAGTGCAATTCCACTCACAATAACCACAAAAAAACACAAAAACAAACAAACAAACAAAAACCTTGGCATCTTCCTAACCAGATATGTGAAAGAACTTTACAATGAAAACTACAAAACATTACTCAAAGAAATCAAAGATAACACAAACAAGTGGAAATATTCCATGCTCATGGACTGGAAGAATCAACATCGTTAAGATATTCATTCTACCTAAGGCAATCTACAGATTTAACGCAATACCCATCAAATTGCCAGAAATATTCTTCTCAGACTTAGAAACAACAATACAGGAATTCATTTGGAAACATAAATGACCAAGAATAGTCAAAACAATCCTCAGCAAAAAACAAACAAACAAAAACAACAACAACAAAAAAAACCAAAACACTCCTAGACCTTAAACTTTATTATAAAACTACAATAATCAAAAAAGCCTGGTATTGATACAAGAACAGGCTTATAGATCAATGGAATAGAATTGAGTTTCCAGAAGCAAAGCCTCAATTTCTCAACCGACTCATCTTTGACAAAGCCTCCACCACCAACCACTGGGGAGAGGAGAACCTATTCAATAAATAGTGCTGGGAAAACTGGCAGACCACATGCAGAAGATTGAAACAGGACCCGTACCTATCTCCATACACAAAAATAAACTCTAAATGGATCAGAGACCTAAACATAAAATCTCAAACTATAAGAACCTTAGAAAATGCAAGAGACACTCTTCTGGAAATTGGAACGGGCAACCAATTCCTGACCAAAACCCAAAGTGCCCATGCCATAAGAGATAAGATGGACAAGTGGGACCTCATAAACTGACAAACTTCTGCAAAGCCAAAGAAACCATCAAAGAGAGCAAGGAGACAGCCCACAGACTGGGAAAAAATATTTGCCAAGTCCATGCCTGACAAAGGCCTAACATTTAGGATCTACAAGGAACTCAAACATGCTGGAAACCTCCCCCCCAAAAAAACAGCCCCATTACAAAGTGGGCAAAAGAAATGAATAGACAGTTCTCAAAAGAAGACATACGAACAGCCAACAGATACATGAAAAAATGTTCAGCTTCACTAGTCATCAAGGAGATACAAATTAAAACTACACTGAGATACCATCTAATTCCAGTCAGAATGGCCATCATCAGTAACTCAGAAAATAACAGATGCTGGAGAGGATGTGGAGAAAAGGGAACACTTCTACACTGTTGGTGGGAGTGAAAGCTAGTCCAGCCTCTGTGAAAAACAGTGTGGCAATTCCTAAAAGTTCTAAAAATCAACCTTCCGTATGACCCTGCAATCCCCCTTCTGGGAATATACGCAGAAGAACTCAAATCACTCCATGAAAAAGATACCTGCACACGTGTGTTCATCGCAGCATTGTTCACAAGCACAAGAACATGGAACCAACTGTGCTGCCAATCAAAAGAGGACTGGATTAAAAAAAATGTGGTACATATACACAACGGAATATTACACAGCCATAAAGAAGAACAAAATCATGAACTTTGCAGCAACCTGGATGTAATTAGAGTCTATAATACTGAGTGATCTTTCACCAAAACAAAGAACAGAGTATCACATGTTGTTACTCGTAAGTGGACCTTGAACAACCAACAAAATACTAAAAGAAAAGAATTGACTGTGGCAGGAAACTGGGGGGGTGGGGGTGGGAGGGAGGCGGGATTGACAGTAGTGGAAATCTTCCTGGGGAAGGGGGGCACACCTCATTAACTGCACAGTGAATATTTGTATATCTAACCCTGAAATGTACCCCACTATTTTAAAATAAAAAAATTTAAAGTTTAAAAAAAAAGGAAAAGAAAATATTTTGTACAAGAGAGACAAAAAAGAGGTTTGTCTCTTCCTCCCCAGGTATTATCTATTCAATTATTTACATCAATAGAGACATATGGTTACTTCCTTTTTACTTGGGTTATATTATGTTTTGGTGCTCAGATGTTTGCATTTTTGGCTCTAAGGAGCTCTCTCAGTTGGTTTTTCTGCCTGGGACCGACTCTCTGTCTTCAGAATAATCCATAAGATTCCAGGCTTCGTGGGTAACCAAAAAGGAAAAGGTGTGAAGGAAGCAACTCAGCCCTGGGCCTGCCTCCCTCCAAGGATCAAGCATTATCCGTGTGATCTGGTCCAGTTTTCCAAGGACTGGCACTGGGACTTGGGAGTTTGGCTTAATAGAATAGCATGTGTCCCCTTTACCAGGCCTGTCCTCTGTGGGTTCATGACTCTCTGGATTTTCTCCAAGTTGTCATGAAGAAAACACTAGATTTAGGAATTGAAGACTGCCCTCGATATCAGCATCCTGCACTTCTTATTCCCCCCTCAGGGTATCCACTCACTGAATCAGGTGAATAAGGACAACAGCAGACAAAGGTATCCCTCCCCGCAAACAACTCTTTTAGGATAAAGAAGTCGAAAAACCCCACTGTGTAATCACAAGGTTAAAACAAATCCCTAAGGATACCTTTGCAATTGTACCTTCATGGAGTTCATAATCCACTTTGAAAAAAAGTTAAATCTCTCTGTTCATTAATTTTCAAGACGTCTAAGATCAATTTCATGTATTTATTTTAGTTCTTTTTTTTTTTCTGTGCTATCTCATGGCTGTACTTCATCTAGGTAAAATTTAAAAGGGGAGAATGAACAGATAGGAAGCCAATCACTGATCCTTAGGATACTTCAGAGAATTTAGACTGAAACTATATTCTATTAATTTTGTTTAAACATATTTTTGGATTCATTATTTTTCATAGAAAAGAAGTAAAAGTGAAATCTGACATTATATAAAAAATACATTGCTCTCACAGCCATTTTTACATCTTTTTGATGATCAAATTTCTCTGATCTTTTCAGCAATTCGCTTAACACATTGTAGAATAAATTCAGAAGTGGAAAGATTGAATTAAGTAGCTGACAACAGAAATGCTAAGTACTCATAAGATAGGTTACAATGAAATGGACTTGCTTCATACCTTACCTAGAGTGGCCAGCATCTTATTCATCAGCTATGAGTCACTAATTCAGAAATTGCTTTGCTTTGTATTACTTTTCTATTTATTACAAACAGCTATAATACAGCAAGTGATGAGAAATGGTGTTGGATCTTGACACTTTTAATATCTCTAGGGTACTTTCTAACATGTATCTAAATTCAAATTTAATTAATTATGTGAATAACATAAATGTGAAAATGATTTCCTGCTGTTGATATATCAAGCTCAGTAGAAAAATTCCAGCAATAGAAAAGGAGTGAAATTAGGTCTACATTATTGTTTTTGAAAGACTGATTTGCTTTGACCCTTTTAGTTCAGTCGCCATAACTGAGCTGATATTCACTGTATTGACACTGAGTTATTCATAACAGCATCATGCATATAGGAAATGTCATTCTGGGTAAACTTTCTCCAAAGAAGAAAAACTTGCAATGGTTACGTTGATGACCAACTTTAATTTTACTTATAAGTAGAATACATATATATACATGATATATATATATCATGTATATATATAATGTATATCCATGTAATAAGTATATGTCACATGAAACAGTATGTTTGTAATTTTAAGTAAATTTTATATGTAATATATATGCGTAATATATTTAACATATAAGATAATAAGGTATCTCACTAACCAAATTGAAATTAGTAGTCATCTAACGCATCTAAAGATCATTTTAACTAAAAAAATAAGTTCACAAATAATTTTATATCACAAAGTAATTGCAAGAGAAAGAAAGCACTTTAAGTAGAATTCACTGTATAAAACTTAACAGTTGCAAGACAACAAGCTGGAAAGTACAAACGAGTGTAAAACAAATAAACTGTGTATCAAAAATGTACAGGCCGGGTGCGGTGGCTCAGCCTGTAATCCCAGCACTTTGGGAGTTCGAGGTGAGAGAGTTACCTGAGCTTGGGGGTTCGAGACCAGCCTGGACAACTTGGTGAGACCTTATCTCTGAAATAAATCACAAAACTAGCCAGGCGTGATGGTGTGTATCTGTAGTTCCAGCTTAGTTGGAACGCTGAGGTGGAAAGATTGCTTAAGCCCAACAGGTGGAGACTGTAGTGGCCATGAGCATGCTGCTGCACTCCAGCCTGGGCCACAAGAGTGAGACTTCAACTCAAAAAAAAAAAAAAAAAGAAAAAGAAAATAAAAAATAAATGAATAAAATACAAATAATTAGTAATAATATTTAGTACTGAAATGGAAAATTATTTTAAAATATGATGCAAAAATTTATACAATAAAGTAATAAATAATACTTATAATTTATAATAAGTTGTGATGCATTCATGGATAAGTAAGCACAATAATGTAATATATTTTATAGCTACAGTTATAAAATTCTGTTATAAAATAGTCATAAAATATTTTGTCTATAGCTATAAAATGATTGTGACTTAGTCCATGTTCTAGCAAAAGCTCTAAATGTTGTGTTATTTGACTCTGACTTTTATTTATGTTCTCTACTGCCAAAAATCAGTTTTTATAAGACAATGCTTTAAATCTTACAATTCTAACTTATGAAATATGTGATAAAGCTGTCACCTGTGATAACTGGTGACTCATGAACCCGAGGCTCTGGCAGAGTTGCCAGATTTAGCAAATAAAAACACAGGGCTCTCGGTTAAATTTGAATTCCAAATAAATGAGGAATAATCTTTTAATGTATATCCCCTGCAGTACAGTATTTGGAACACACTAATATTTTTAAACATGTTTATGATTTATCTACCATTTAAATCTAAATCTACCATTTATTATAAGAAAGTGATAAGATCATAAAAATTGGCTGGATTTCAAGTAGAATTGAGAGGGAATATGGAGAGTGTAGGATTTGCATGGTTGGAAAATGGAAATAGGCTGTAAAACAGACTCAGGGTGAAAGAAAAAATTAGGTTTGTGGCCAACATGTCTTTTCTTAAAAGTACTGGTTAGAATAGTGCAGCTTCAAGGAAACTCTTTCAATGGTAAAAGGTGGTGTAGGGAAAAGATAAAGGCAGAAAGTTACAGGATGATAATTCATAGAGTAATATCTATTCATACTAAGATACATTTAAGAAAAAGAACACAATTATTTGTATCTGATGTTGCTTAAGATCCATAGTTTTTATTTTTAATTGTATCAAATATTATTTAATTGTGACATGAAAATGTATCTTACACACGAGCATGAGAGAAGTCAGGTCTCCAGTGCTCTTTGAGGAGAATGTTTCAAATATTGATGATTCAGATACTGACATCAATTCTGAGGGAAATTTCTCAGAACTAGCATAGATTAAATGAGCAATAATGTTTATGCTGATTAAATTGATTTTTGAAGATTTATGAGAATAGCATATTATATTCCAGATATTTTTGCTCTGACCTTGCTGACTTTTTCTGGCCTTGGAGTCAAAGGTGCCTATTGGAAAAGGCAAGATCACATGTGTGTTTTCTCATCTTCTAAATTTGTTCAGAATTTGTTCTCTTTGCAATTAAAAGCAAGCACCACTTCCCTCTGGGTCATTGCTGTCTGCTACACACAGTGCTTAGCAGAGACTAGGCTCACAAGGCGTGTTAGATCTGTGAATTAAAGCATGTTTTTCCTAATTGGAATAAGTACCCTTTCTCTAATATCTGTGTGTGACTTTGTGCGACTCTAGGTAATTCTCTGAGCCAGCCAGGAGCCTATTTTCCTGATGAATTGTTCAAAAATCATACCCAACCTCATGAATGATACTGTCCTGTGACTTTAGTTCATTTCGACTCTGAAATGCATAATTGCTAAAATAAATTATCCAGTTTTGAGTAGGCCTTAGATCTTATTTGAACTACTGTTTTGCTATCTAGCTCACATTCTTCTTTTTTTCTCTTGTATTCCAAACTTCACAGTGTATAAAATCAAGACCAAGTTGTGCTTATTTTTTGTATTCTACATAATAATTTGCACATACAGGTATACCTCAGAGGCAGTGGGGCTTGCTTCCAGACCACTACAATAGAATCAATATTTCAAAAAAAGCAAGCTATATGAATTTTTTGGTTCCCCAGAGCATATAAAAGTTATGTTTACACCATACTGTGTGCACTATACTAATGTATAAAATACAATGTGATACCTAAATTTTTAAGAAAGTGCATTATTGTTAAAAATGCTAGCAATCGTCTAAGTCTTCAGTAAGTCATAGCATTTTTGCTGGTGGAGGGTCTTTCCTTGAAGCTTGTGGGGCTGAATGATTAGGGTGGGGGTGGTTGCTGATGGTTGGGGTGGCTATGACAGTTTCTTAAATTAAGACAACAGTGAGGTTTGTTACATTGACTGACTCTTCCTTTTATAAAAGATTCCTCTGGTCAATTTCTCTCGCCCATGCTACCAGCTCTGGCATGTCTCCCTTTTCTCCCTTCTTTCTCTAATAAACTTTGTTTAAAAAAGAAAAAAAAGATTCCTCTATAGCAGTGGTCTGCAATCTTTTTGGCATCAGAGACCAGTTTCTTGGAAGACAATGTTTCCGTGGACCAGGAGGTGGGGGAGCAGGGAACAGGGAGAGGGAGGTTTGCGCAGTCAAACCACTCCCCAGTGCTAGCATCACCGCCTCAGTGCCACCTAGATTCTCATAAGAAGCATGCAGCTTAGCTCCCTCACATGTGCAGTTTACAATAGGGTTCTTGCTCCTATGAGAATCTAATGCCGCCACTGATCTGACAGAATATAGAGCTCTGGTGGTAACGCAAGTGATAGGGAGTGGCTGTAAATACAAATAATTTTTGCTGGCTGGCCCGCCACTCATCTACTACTGTGCTGCCCAGTTCCTAATAGGTCATAGACGAGTACCAGTCTGTGGCCCAAGGGTTGGGGACCCTGTCTCTAAAGCGTGTAATACTCATTGATAACTTTACATCCATAGTATAAGAGAAACTCTTTCAAAATTGAAATTAGTTCTCTCAGATTCTGCTGCTGCTTTATCAACAGAGTTTATGGAATATCCTAAATTATCTGCTATTTTTCAACAATGTTCACAGTATCCCCAGTCAGAGTAGACACCCCCTCAAGGAACCACTTTCTTTGCTCATCCATAAGAAGCAACTCCTCATTTAATCAAGTTTGATAATGAGATTGCAGCAATTCAGTCCCATCTCCAGGCTCCACTTCCAGTTCTACACATCTGCAGATTTTGAATCCCTCACAGTCATCCATGAGGACTGAAATCAACTTCTTTTAATATACTGTTAATGCTGATATTTTGACCTCCTCTTATAAATCACAAATGTTATTAATGGCATCTAGAATGGTGCGTCCTTTCCAGAGGTCTTCAATTTACTTTGCCTGGATCCATCAGAGGACTCACTATCTGGGACAGCTAAAGCCTTATGAGATGTAATTCTTTTAAGTAATAAGCTTTGAAATTGAAATTTCTCCTTGATGTGTGGGTCTCAGAATGGATATTGTGTCAGCAGGTATAATGACATTTTGGAAAAAAAAAAAAAATATATATATATATATATATATATATATATTTCTGTGCAGGAGGTCTTAACTGTGGGATTAAAATATTCAGTACATGATGCTGTGAACAAATGTGCTGACATTTGGCCTTTGTTGCTCTGTTTGTACAGCATAGACAGTAAATTTGGCAGTTTTAAGGGCTATAAGAGTTTTCTTTTCTTTTCTTTTTTAATTGGCTAGCACTAGCTAAGATTCTCATAAATAGTAAATGAGCTTTGGTTTCACTTTAAGGACATTAACTGCATTAGCCCCTAATAAAAGAGTCATCATATCCCTTGAAGCTTTGAAACCAGGCACTGATTTCTCTTTAGTTATTTTATTTTATTTTATTTTAAAGATATGAATTGTTTCAGGACTAGGTATACAAGTGATCATTGTACAGATATAGGTTGGGCCTTTATAAGGCTGTATTGTCTACTTTGAAAATCTGTGTGTTTTTTTTCATTCACTGATCACTTCTTTTTTTAAAACTTTTCTTTTTTTAATTACTTTTTTATTTTAAAAATGTGGGGTACAGTTCAGTGTTAGGTATACAAATAGTCATTATGCAGTTTCCAACTACTACACATCCCCTTTTTTAAAATAGTATTATGACAATTGTTCAAGGAATGCTTATGAGTGAGAACATGTGGTACTCAGTTCTTTGTTTCTGTGATAGATCACTGAGTATTATAGACTCTAAGTCCATCCAAGTTGCCATGAAGTTCATAATTTTGTCCTTCTTTATGACTGCATAATATTCCATTGTGTATATGTACCACATTTTTTTATCCATTTTTAAAAATCCTCTTCACTGATCACTTCTTAGCTAGACCTTTAGGTCAGCTTCCTGTAGCTTCTGCCTTAGCACTTTCTACCTCCTCTTAACGTTTTCATGTTATGGAGATGGCTTCTTTTCTAAACCTCATGAACCAACCTCTGCTAGCTTCCAACTTTTATTCTGCAGTTCCCTCCCTCTCTCAGCCTTCATGGAACTAAAAAAAGTTAGGACCTTGCTCTGGGTTAGGCTTGGCTTAAGTGAATATTGTGGCAGGTTTGATCTTTTATACAGACCACTACAACTTTATCTCTGCAATAAGGCTGTTTGCTTTCTTGTCATTTGTGTGTTCTCTGGAGTAGCACTTCTAATTTCCTTCAAGAACTTTTCCTTTGCATTCACAATTTTACTATTTGACACAAGAGGTCTAGCTTTAGGCTTATCTCAGCTTTTGACATGTCTTCTCTCTAAGCTTAACCATTTCTAGACTTTGATTTAAGGGAAAGATGTGCAGCTTTCCGTGTGAACACTTAGGGCTTATTGGAGGGTTGTTAATTGGCCAGATATTAATATTGCTGTGTCCCAAGGAAAAGGAGACAAATGGAGAAACAGCCAGTTGGTGGAGCTGTCAGAACATACACAGCATTTATAGAGTAAGTCTGCAGTCTTACATGGTGCAGTTTGTGGCATCATAAAGCAATTACAATAGTAATTGATATAAAAGATTATTTATCACAGATCACCATAGCAGGTATAATATTTAAAAGATCAAAATATTGTGAAAATTATCAAAATATGACACAGAGGCATGAAGTGAGCACATGCTGTTGGAAAAATGGTGCCGATAGACTTGCTTGACACTGGGTTGACAAAAAATCTTCAATTTGTAAAATAATTTGCAAAGCAAATAAAACAAAGTATGAAAGTTGCATAAGTATTGACTTATGGTTAAAACTTTAGATAAGGAATGCATATGTAAACATATATATACACAACTATTTTCTCTGATGGTTAACTGATGGTTGAGTGCATAGGGATGAGTTGTAGAATTGTCAATTTTGTAGACTAGACTTGATTACTTGCAAGACAATATTTAGTGACATAACACGATTAACACTAACACAAGAGAGTATGTTGTGACAAAAATACTGAGTATGTATAGAAGGTATAAATCCTTTAAAGTTTTAAAAGACAACCAGTTGAAAGATTTTTAGAATGGTAATTTTAGAAACTGTGTTTTTGGCCAGGCTTGGTGGCTCGGCTTGTAATCCCAGCACTTTGGGAGACCAAGACGAGTAAATTGCCTGAGCTCACAGGTTTCAAGACCAGCCCAGGCAACTTGGCAAGACCTCGTTCTACAATAAAATAAAAAATAACTGGGTGTGGTAGCATGAGTCTGTAGTTCCAGCTACTCAGAAGGCTGAGACAGAAGGATCGCTGGAGCCCAGAAGGTCAATGCTGAGGTGACCATGAGCCTGCGTGCATGCCATTATACTCCAGTCTGGGTAAAGGAGTGAGACTCCAACTCAAAAAGAAAAAGAAAAAAGAAACTGCCTTTTTATATAAATGTGATTTCCTGGAGTTGAGTCAGACTTATATGACAAGAACAGAACATGGAACAGATGCTAAGGTAGACATAATAATGTGTGTGTAATTATGCCACATAAAGTTATGATGTCTGTTTTACTGAGAGAATTTTTCTTGATGGTTTTGAAGAAGCAAACTACCATGTTGGGAGCTGTCTATGGGGAGTGCCACACAAAAAGCACCTGAGGTGATCTCCAGCTGAGAGCCCACAAGAAACTGAATGCCACCAGCAACTATGTGAGAAAGAAATCAGATCCTTCCCCAGGTGAGCTTTCAGATGAGATCACAATACCAGCTGTCACTGGGATTATTGCTTTGTGAAACCTTTAGGCAGAGGACTCAGCTAAATCAGATGAAGACTCTGGACCTACAGAAATGGTGAGATAATATGTATTGTTTTGTTTCAGAATGAGTAAGATGTTTATGCGTATGTGTATATGTATGAATAAATTAACATATGCAATTGCCAGAGCTGGCAAGTCTAAAATCTGTAGAACTGGTCACTGGCAGTCTAAAAACTTTGTGACAGCAGCTATGCTTGAGTCTTAAGGTAGAATTGTTTTCCTCAGGGAAACCTCAGTTTTGTTCAACTGTCTTCAATGGATTGAATAAAACCTACCCACATTATTGCAAATAATCTCCTTTACTTATGATCAACTGATTGCAAATGTTAACCTTTCACATCTGCTGTTGTGTTGTCCACAGCAACAACTAGATTCATGTTTGATTACAACACTGGATACGATTGTCTAGCTATGTTGACCCATAAAACTGCCACAGTAATCTTTACATGGTTTTTTTTCCGGCTACTATTAGATGTGAGATGTCCACAAAAGCTTGTCTGTGTCTGTGTAGTATTATCTCTAAATCCTTAAAAATATGAAGTACTAACTCAGTAAGACAGAAAAATTCTTTAAAAAGGACTGTGCCAAAACCAATTTTGATACTTTAAGAGGTGACCATGCTTTAGCATTTAATATAAACATCATAATAGTGATAAATTACAAATGTTAACGCAGATTCACAAGAACAACAAGAGCAAGCAGGCTGAAAAATGACCTGAAAAATGGAAGGTGGCAGTGTCACCAGAAATAGGAAAGTTTAAAAGGATAATTAGACCTTTTAGAGTAATTCACCTGTGATGAGGCAGGGCAGTAGGGTGCTACATATACTTACCTCCTCCTCATGCACCAGGAGACAGTCATTTATTTGAGTTTTCAAGTCAAGCTATTCAAACACAATGGTTTTTGAATCAAGCTTGCAATTTAGCCTAACTCACTGACTTCCTCATTTATCATTCACGGATTCATTTATTTATTACTTATATTAAATAGGAATTTTAGATATAGTTAACCATGACACTGAACCCAGAGAGGAGAGAGCAGAATTAGATACAAGTCTTGCTTTCACAAACACTCATCACCACCCCCAGGATTTAACAGTCCAGTGGGAGAGAGAATTAAAGAAGCATATGGTCAAAGCAGATTCTGATCAAGGTGATGCAGAGACAAGTTGGAGATGCCAGAAGACAGAGCAAATACACACTGCCTCATGGCCCCCTGAATCTGTCTTGGATGAGCAGAAGGGCTTTTCTGAATGAGGGAACATATTTATCTGTGTAACCATAGCCACTGGATCTGCATTCCTTCTGGATTCTTACAGCCTGAGACTTCAATAGAAAGATTGAGGAGAGACTGAGGAGATTTAGATATGAACAATCATAACTAGGAAGACGCTACACCATTTTTGCCTATTCCATTATTTCCTGGCCCTATAACCATATATGCTGGCCACTAAATAGGGTGACAGTTTTCGGTCTAACACAAATCTAAATTTTTGGTTGATTCAAGCAAAATTCTGTGAGGTGTTTGTTCATGAACTTATTCCTACAGTTTCAGCTCTGAGTGGTTCTTTCTGAGGCAACATTTTGTTAAATGACTCAGCAATTGGTTTTATTTTGATGGCCATATCCATGGCTATACATATTAACAAAACACTATTCATTTCTATGTGACAGTGCAAAGAAGAAACTTAGGCTTTAGACAAACGTGCCGATTATAAAACATCTCATGTGAACGTTGTCTTATACCCCTGGGTTGATTCCAAATGAATCATCTGCTCAGTTTTGCCATATATTTACCATCCAATATGTTTTCAAATAAAAACATGAATGCACACAGGCCATCAAAAGATAACATCACATGTTTCAACCACTTCTCAATATTTCTTTCTCCAGTTTCTCCTCTATTTCATTTCATCAGGTTTTGCTTTATATGAGAGTATCAACAGTGAAAGCCATATGTCTTTTCTTTTCTTTTGAAATAAGCAAGAATTCTAATTAGCAATTGTCCATGATAACAGTTTTTAAAATCTTCTTTCTCATTAAAATTAAAAAGAATTCAATCTATTTGATTTGACATGCAGGCAGATGTCTACACACATTCTTCTTTATTTTATTTTTCAATATGGAACGTTATTGAAAATCCTAGTTTATTTTTGGGTACAACTTAAAATACTGTCAGAAAAGTTTAACAAAACTTTATGAATATTTTGCCTGCATTTGAAGACTACAGTAAATTGTTTTCTAAAACTGGCAAGATAAAATTATCTCCAGGCTAAATTATGGAAAGGTAAAGAGAAAAATTTGTAAAACAGATGAAAGCAAGAATGAATAAAATTATCTTACGAAGGAAGAATATTAAACCAGGTTTTATAGTACCTAACTAAAGAAATTGAGACATCTAAATATAAAATGTGACTATTAGAATGGAATTGTCTAAGAGAATGACTCCTTAGCCACTTGAAGACCACTTGATCAGCATCCTTCTGTGCTGCTCTTAGTGATGACGGAAACACAAGGGGGTCAAGTATTGCCAGTATTTGATACTTTTATTGTCCCCAATCCTGCCTTGTCTGACAATTCTACTCTCTGCTCTCCACCTGCATTGCAGTGAGTCTATATAAAGAGAAAAATTGGATAATGAATGATCCAATTCAGAACCCTGGTATACACAGGACAGGAATCATAGTTTAAGCTCAATGATGAACTAGGGCATCCTTTTCACTTCTCCTCATATCTGACTTTTGGGAATGTACCACTTTCTGGATGAACAATTAGACTTGGGAAGGAGAATTCAAGATTAACTAGTGTTCACAGAGATCTCTGATTCCACTTCCTCCCCAGAGAAAGAAAAGTCCATGAGATCTGTGCGCTTTTAATGCTCAGTGACATCCCCATTAGAAATTGTGCCTCAATAAAAGTTTTGGGTTCAAGTTAATCAGATTGGGGGTAATATATCAAAGATAAAAACTTAAGTTGAAGAGTATGTATGTCATTTACTTTTTATAAAAATATTTATGTGGGTGTATAAAATAGATAAAAACATAATTTATCAAATATAACTACCATACATATGAAAAAATCCTGATGTATTAGAATAAACTCTTTAATGTCATGATTTTTTTTTCTGAGAGGAGAGAGTATATGAGGGACTTTCTATTTCTGCTTTGCCATCTCTGTATCTTTAAATATTTTAAGAATCACATCTTATTAATTTATTAAAAGATAAATAACAAATTACAGTATAGGTCTATAATTTCCAAAAATTTATTGAATGCTTTAAAATATTAAAATATTTTCTCATCCTCCTATATCCTATAATGATGATAGATGTTAATTATATTTATTCACTTGTTTATTATTTAAAGAACTTCCATCCTCCAAGTTAACATAGGGGTATAGATTATAAGGGTTATGAAATGCTTCTTTAAGACCCATGGTGAAGTGTTCTATGGCTGGGAAATGGGTCATAAAATTGAGATACAAGACCAGGCACAGTGGCTCATGCCTATGATCTCAGCACTTTGGAAGGGTGAGGCAGGAGGATCTCTGAGCCCTAGAGTTCGAGACTAGCCTAGACAACATAGCAAGACCTTGTCTCTATAGTGAGTCAAACAATTATCTGGGTCTATAGATCCAGCTGCTCAGGAGGCTGGGGCATAAGGATGATCTGAGACGAGGAGGTCGGGGCTGGGGTGAGGCATGATTGTGCCACTCTAACCTGGGTGACAGAGTGATACCCCAACTCAAGATTCAAATTAATTTCACGTGTTCAACTCTCTCTGCTCTTAAGGACAATATGGCAGTGACAGTTCAGTAACACAAAACTTTGACGAAAAAGCTGGGACTTAGCGTGGCTGATTTCCATGGCAGAAGTATAGAAACTACATTTACAAAGTGCTGTAAGTCTTTTATTATTTTTTAAGTATGATCACATACTTACAAAATCACTTCTACAATTGTGACCATTTTTTGTAAAATCTGTCTCATTCTCTGAGCAGTGTGGCTGTGTGAAACATGTTGAAGACTAAACAAGGAGACATCATCTTGTTACTTCATTGCTGTGCTTCTAGAAAATTCATCTTATAGTATTAGAAACAGGGAGGAAGGACCTCAGCAATTTGAAGATATGTCACACCAAAAATATGTAAGATAGGGTATATCAGAACACAGCCTGAACTTGGATTTTGTTCAAATGGCATTTACTTGCTGTGTGACTTTGGCGAATTACTGGCATTCCTTAAATTTCACCCCTGCCCTGAAATTCATTGTATGAGTCAAATAAATCTGAAGGTTGGAGCTTAAGCACACTCTAAGCTCTCAATTCTGAATCAGAAGATGCCAGTTATCATTTTTTACTATGTACTTTAGAAATTTGTGATGAGAATCTCTTGTTTTACTTTTCAAAAATTAACATCGTAGTAACGTATAATTACAGAACTATACTTAAAACATAACTTTATAACAATTGTTTTGCATTTTGTTGCCCAACAAGGTTATCTTAATCATAAGTCAAAATTCATTATTTCTCCACCTCCTTTCTTCTTTCCTCCCTCCCTCCATTTCTCCTTTTCTTCTTCCCATATTTCTACCACCTTATTTCTGAAACCCTGTGTTTTTCTGAGGCTGTAGCAGCGACACTAATGGATATTTTTTCTTCCTTTTCATGGGCTTTTCATCTTCATGATAACTGGTGAGTGTGATATTTTTTCTTTAAATTGCGAGCATGCTGCTGACATCTGTTCTGCGATAAATGACTTTAAGTGCAGCAATTAAGCCTCAAAACAGTCTGCTGCATTACGTTATTGCTCTGTCCACAGCACCAACTGGGTATGTAATGTCCTGTACCATTGAGGTGAGTACCCTTATTTCTATCTGTCAATCGTTTAGCATTTTCATTCCACTTGTATTTTAATAGCAGCACATTTAAATTGTATGGAAAGTACTAAAGATGATAACAAAGGTCATAAAGAAAATTACTACGTAAAGTTGAACACAATTAAAAAACAGGAAATTTAAATGAAATTAACTTACATGAAATAAAAGCTTGTATTCTAAGCTTAACCAAAAGTAAATGTAAGACTTTCCTACCTTTGTTAGAGTTACTATATCAAATATACAGCTCTCAAAAAAAAATAAAAAGAAATGAAAGGAATTTTTAAAAGAATGAGATTATCTGTTTAATCAGGAGACAGAATGATATACTAGGCCAAAGCTGAAATAGGGAAGAGTTTTAAAAATTTTGCCAAAAAATATAAATAGTTGATAGGAATCACTATCCCCGTTTAAAGTCTTTATGTTAGAACTCAATGCCAACTTGTTATTTAATCTTAGTAACATTATAATATCTCTAGTAAACATTCAAATGTTTATTGTATATGTAAAGAAATATTGACTAGCTTAATAAACATTAATCATGTTCGTGATGATGTGAAATTAGATTTATAAATCAAATAATATGGCATCAAACTGATTTCCTCAGCGTGTTTAGAGAATTTTCATTTTTTACTCTTGTCAGTGCACTGGTACTCTCTAATCCTGTTTATAGATAATCTAGGTTAATCAAATTTCAAATAAGTTTTTCTTGTTTATTTACAAATAGTTTTCAAATTGGTAATGTTTATGTTATAAACTTAATGAACCATTGAACTCCATTTATTTAATAAATCTTTATCTTTGTTTCCTACTTTATATATAATTTTTGAATAGTACTGTTGGGGAAAGTAGCAGCTATTGGTCAACCTCATATTTCAGTGACACAGAGAACTGTTTCACATATATATGCATATGTATATATGCATATATTGCTAAATGTATGCATTTTCCATCTGTAATAAGATGTTTTGCTAATTATAACCCTTAATTTAATTAAGAAAATGTCATGCCTTTTAAATTATTATCATAGTTTGAAAGTTTTTAATCAATTCTCAATAAATACTTAGCTTTTGGAACCCAACTTGATAAATAGAAAGAAAGTAGCTGAGTCCATTAAAATCTTTTTGAACTGTTAAGTATTTCAGGATTCTATGTGATTTTCTTTCTCTCTGCTATGCTTTCATATAGAGAATTATTACTGAAATATAGAATTAATAATAGATAATTTTAATTGCATGTATTATGATTTGTCAAGGAAAAGAAAAATACATTGGAGGGAGGCAAAGAAGATATAAGAAAATGAAGAATTTCTAAGTACAACAGTGTAATAATATTCAATTTATAATAGATTGTGAGAAATTTTTATGGAAAATTCCTATGAAAATTAATAAAAATTTTCATCTAAGTAGAATAAGCAAACAGTATGAACTCTTTCCTTGACCTTACAAAAATCTTATTCTCAACAGTTTCTGTCAGACCACGCTTGCCCAAAGAAGAGAATGTGATAATTTTCTGTGTTTGAAGTAAGTTCTCACATATGTACCAGTAGTAGTAGAAATAAATTATTCAAATCAATTTTGTGGTACTTGTTTTAAATTTTCAAAATAATGTAGAGTTTCTTATAATGGGTAACTTTGAGAAATTCCTCTAAATCCAATATGAACATTAAGTGAAATGAGTGCTGTTGGTTTAGTGGATAATTCCAAGGCTTAGATAAAGACAGGATCATTACATTTGAAGATTCATTCTAACTCTTTTAACACTGGTCTGATAATTGTCCTCAGGGGAGTCTTGATGTTCTTGCATGTTTCTGAAAGATTATAAAAGTGAAAGTGCACCAATAGTCATGGCCATGTTGTGCTCAATAATTAGTCAGACAAAGAAATCAGGTCAACATATTTTCATTTAGAGCGTAGATTCACATTTTTGAAACAATGCTTAAAATAAAACATTATACAACAGATTCATGGGAGTGGCCTGAGGATACTATTTTGGTGATATTGACGATAATATATATATATATGGCATATATTGAGTGCCTATTCTATTCCAAGTACTGTGAGTAGTGATTTATAAACATTTCAGTGGATCCTTACCTTAACATTTTATGAGTGACGTTGATTTCCACGCTGATGCTTGACGAGCACAAGCCACTTGCTGGGAAGTAGTCAAGTCACTTATCAACCCAGGACTTTATAAAATCCATATAATCCACCCTAAGAGTTAATTGCACTTGCAGCTCACCTTCAAAAGGTTCAGTTAGGCTGACAAATGACTAATGATGACTAATATGAATGCTAACATTAGTAGACCCACAGATGGGTCATTGAATTGATCCACAATAATTTTCTTTTTCCTGATGGAAAAAAATTATGTATCTCTAGAAGATAAGGATTTTTAACAAAGGATTTAGAGACAAATTCAGAAGTGAATTGAAATTACGGAAAAACAGTGTACACGCCAGGAAATTTGGATTTTCTCTTGCATGGCACTAACGAAGTCTCACTGAGATTAAAGCCTTTAGAGAAACAGAGCAGAACAAGATGGCACTATAGGACTCACCAGTGATTGTCCCCCTACAGAAACATCAATTTGAATACCAATCTATGCACAAAAATACCTTCACAAGAGCTAAGGAAACCAGCTGAGAGATCAAAGTACCTAGTTTTAAAACATTCATCAGAAAAGACTCATTGAAGAGGGTAGGAAGGATAGTTTTTCATTACTCCTGTCATTCTCTTTCAACCCCAGTGCCGAGGAGATATTGTCCATTGGGGGGAAAAGAGAGAAATTAGTATAGGGATTTGCCTTGAATCCCAACATCAGGTCTACCACAGTAAAACTCAACACCAGGCAGACATCCACCTATAGCCCCATATTCTAGGCTTGTACCTGTGGACTGAGCCTCTAGATCTGTCCTGGCACTAGCAGGACCAAAAAATTAAGGCTCAAGTGGTGAACTGGATCTCTGTTCTGCATCATCACCAGTCTGATGTCAGCATCCCCAGACTCCAGATAACCTTCAACAACAGGCAGACCTCAGCAGCTCTTGGCTTCAGAGGTACCATGGTCCTGTGTTGATCATGTCTGCTATAGGCTTCTGAACTGTTTCAGCACTGTTTCTGCCATAGGAGGCCCAAGGCTTCTGGAAGGACCACGCAAGTCACAACTTCCCTGGGCTTCTGACCTACCCAAGCACATACTGCCATAGTGAACCCCAGACATCTGGCAGTACCACACTGACTGTAACTGCCCTAGGCTTCTGATGTACGCTAGTTCTGCACTTGCTGCAGGACTTTTCCAGAAAAAGCCAGTCAGTGGAGACCAGAATAAGTACTTACTTCTTCAAATGCACAAGCATTGATGCATGACCACAAGAATCAGGAATAACTGGGGAAAAAAATGACATTACTAAATGGAAAAAATAAAGTGCCAGTGCCTAACCCTGAAGAAATGAAGATGTGTGAACTGCCTGTAAAATAATTTAAAATAATTATTTTAATAAAATTCAGCAAACTTTAAGAAAATACAGACAAAAATTCAGTGAAATGAAGAAAGCAATAAATGACCAAAATAAAAAATTTAATATAGAGATTTTTAAATTTAATTTAATTTTTAAAATTTTTATCTTAAAGATGCAAAGTAAAATTCAGAGCTAGGTATACAAATAATCATTGTAGAGGTAAAGTTTGGGCCTCACTTTTAATATAGAGATTGAATAATAATAATAAATAAATCCTAATTCTAGAGTTGAAAAATTTAATGGATTAAGCAAAAATGCAACAGAGGGTATCAACAACTGAACTGATAAAGCAGAAGAAATAATTTGTGAACTCAAAGGCAGGTTATTTGAAAATATACTGTCAGAGAAAAAGAAAATAATAAAAAGGAATGAACAAAGCTTACAGGATTTGTAACACATTATCAAAAGAGCAAATTTTCAAGTCATAAGAGTCAATAAAGATAAAAGGATAGAAAACTTATTAAAAAATAGCAGAACACAGTCCAAACCTGGAGAAATATGTAAATGCCCAGGTATAGGAAGGTTAAAGTTCTTTAATCAGATTCAATCCAAGTAAGACTACCTCAAAACATATTACAATCAAAGTGTCAAAAATCAAGACAAAGAGGATATCCTGAAGCAGCAAGAGGAAAAACAAGCAAATGACATCTAAGACAGTTCCAATATGGCTAGCTGCAGACTTGTCAGTGGGAATCTTCCAAGCCAGGAGAAAGTGGGATAAAATACTCAAAGTGCTGAAGAGAGAGAGAGAGAGGAACAAAAACCAAACCGCCAAGCAAGAATACTGTACCAGGAAAGGTATCCTTCACAAGTGGATAGATAATTTTTACAGACCAACGAAAGCTGAGGATGTTTATCACCACAAAAACCTATCTTCCCGTGGGTTCGAGACCCGCCTGGGCAGCGAGACTTCATCTCTACAATAAATAAAAAAATCAGCAGGGCGTGGTAGTGCATGCCTGTAATTCCGGCTACTTGGAAGGCTGAGGCGGAAGGATCGCCAGAGCCCAGCAGGTTGAGGCTGCGGTGGCTGGGAGCGGCCACTGCACTCCAGTCTGGGCGACAGAGTAAGACTCCAACTCAAAAAAAAAAAAAGAAATCTGAAACTCAGCCAGGCTCGGTGACTCAGCCTGTAATCCCAGCACTTTGGGAGGCTGAGGTGAGTGGATTGACTAAGCCCGCAGGTTTGAGACCCGCCTGGGCAACTTGGCGAGACCTCATCTCTACAATAAAATCAAAACAAAAAAAATTAGCCAGGCGTGGTAGCACGTGCCTGTAGTTCCAACCACTTGGAAGACTGAGCGGAAGGATCACCAGAGCCCAGCAGGTCGAGGCTGCGGTGGCCGGGAGCGGCCACTGCTCTCCAGTCTGGGCAACAGAGTGAGACTCCAACTCAAAAAAAAGAAAGAAAGAAATCTGAAGCTCTATATTCTAATTGACCATTTTCTATTTTAAAAAAATAAGTTACAAGCCGGGCTCGGTGGCTCAGCCTGTAATCCTGCGCCTTTGGGAGGCTGAGGTGAGTGGATTGCCTGAGCCCATGGTTCGAGACCCGCCTGGGCAGCGAGACCGCATCTCTACAATAAAAAAAAAAAAAAATTACCCAGGCGTGGTAGCGCATGCCTGTAATTCTGGCTACTTG
>NW_007249980.1:73850-79765 GCF_000164805.1 Carlito syrichta
CACTGCACTCCAGTCTGGGCGACAGAGTAAGACTCCAACTCAAAAAAACCCCCCAAAACAAAAAAAAGCTATCTTATAAGAAATAGCAAAGAAAGTTTCCTAAGTTGAAAGAAAAGGATGCTAATGAGTAACACACAAAAAAACCTGAAAGTAAAAGCAAGCCCACAATCAAATTCAGAATATACTGATACTGTAATGTTGGCATCCAAATGACATATATCTTTAATATAAAAGTTAAAACTATTAAACTATTAAAAATAATTATAGCTACAATTATTTGTTAAGAGATATGCAATATAAAAAGATGTAAATTGTGACATCAAAAAGTCAAAATGTGTGTTGGGGGAGTAAATATATGAAGGCTTTTGTTTTGGGGATCAAAGTTAAGTTGTTATGAGCTAAAATAATTGGTTATAACTATAAGATATTTTGTAAGCAGTAAATAAAAACCTATAGTAGAAACATGAAGAAAAAAACATAAAGCAAGGAATTAAATTCAGTTAAGTCTCTTAGCCACAAAGGAAGGCAATAATAGAGGAAGAACAAAGGGATCTATAAAACAATTAGAAAACAATTAACATCATGGTAATAGTAGGTCTATATCTATCAATAATTACCTTGGGGAGGAACAAACAAACAAGGCCCAACTATATGCTACCTTCAAGAGAGTCACTTCACCTGTAAGAAGACATGTAGACTGAAAGTGAAGAAATGGAAAAAGATATTCCTTGAAAATAAAAACCAAAAGAGATGAGGAGTAGCGATATTTACATAAGACAAAATAGACCTTAAGTCAAAAACTGTAAAAAGAGACAAAGAAGGTCTTTTTGTAATGATAAAGGGGTCAATTCAGCAAGAGGTTATAATAATTATATATGCATTCAGCACTGGAGCACCAAGAAAAAAGAAGCAATGCAAGTATTAATAGATATGAAAAGAAAGATAAAGTGCAATATAAAAACAGTAGAAAACATTGACAGTCCACTTTTAACAATGGACAGATCATTTTAAACAGAAAATCAATAAGGAAACATGAGACTTAAACTAGTCTCTGGATCAAATTAACCTAACAGATAATTCCAGAACATTTCATCCAACAGCAGCAGAATATGCATTCTTCTCACTCGTACATGAGATATTCTCTAGAATAGATTGTTAGGCCACAAAACAAGTTTTAACAAATTTAAGAAGATTGGAACCATATCACATATCTTTTCTAATCACAGTGCTATATAACCAGAAATCAGCTACAGGAGAAACTTCAGAAAACTCACAAATACACGGAAAGTAAATAACATGCTTCTGAACAGCCAATGGATCAATAAAGAAATAAAAAGTGCAATTTTAAATTTTCTTTAGACAAAGGAAAATAGAAACAAAATAAACCAAACCTATTATATGCAACAAAAAGCAGTTATAAGAAGCAAGCTTAAGGCAATAAATATCTACATCAAAGAAAAGAGATCTCAAAAAAAACCCTAATGTTGTATCTCAAGGAACTAGAAAAACAAGAAAATCTAATCCAAAAATAAGTAGAAAGAGGGGCATAAGATTATCAGAGTAGAAATAATTAGAGACTAGAAAAGCAATAGAAAATATCAACAAAATGAAGAGTTGGCTTTTGAAAAAGATAAGCAAAATCAACAAATTTTCAACTAACCTAAGTAAAAGAGAGAAGATTCAAATAAATAAAATCATAAATTAAAAAATGGAAAACATTACAACTGATATAACAAGAATACAATAGACTATGAAAGACTGTTATTAACAATTATGCACCAACAAATTGTATAAGCAAGAAAAATGGATTAATTTCTTGATGCATACAACCTATGAAGACAGAATTTTGAAGAAATCAAAAATCTTATCAGACCAATAATAAGCAAAATTCTCTCATCAAAGAAAAGTCCTGATGACTTCATGACTAAATTCTATCAGACATTTAAAGTAGAATTTATACCAATTCAATACTTTCAAACAATTGAAGAGGAAAGAATGATTCCAAGCTCATTTTATGAGGTTAGCATCATTCTGATCTCAAAGTTAGACACTACAAAAATGGAAACTATAGGTTAATATCCCTACAAAAGTCTTTAACAAAACACTGGCAAACTGAATTCAATAGTAATTAAAAAGAACATTTACCATGTCAAGTAGTATTCATCTCATGGATGCAAGAATGGTTCAACATACTTAAAATATGCATCACATATAATCGTTTTAATAGATACAAAATAAGTAATTTAATAATTCAACATCATTTCATGATTAAAACTCTCAATAAATTAGGTATAGAAGAAATGTAATTCAATGCAATATAGGTCACATATGACAAACAGCTAACATCATACTTATTGGGGAAAATTTGAAAGGTTTTCCCCTAATGCTAAGAGTAAGACAAGGTGTCTATTCTTTCCACTTCTATTGAACACATTTCTGAAAGTCCTAGCCAGAGCAATTAGGCAAAAGAAAGAGGTAAAGGGCATACAAATTGGAAAAAAAAGACGTTGCATTAATTCTGTTTGTGGACAAAATGATCTTACATATATTAAACTCTAAATAGTCTAGCAAAAACACTGATTTCAATAAAGAAGTCACAGGATACAAAATCAACTTGCAAAATCAGTAGCATTCCTACTCTCTAATAGCAAACACTCTGAAGAAGAAATCAAGAAAACTATTCATTTACAACATCTACCATGAAAAAAAAATACTTGAAGATTAAAACCATTAACCAGAAGTGAATTCCCCTAGCTAGTGCACCTGGAAGGGCAAATACAAATTAAAAACAAGAAGTTTAATTCTCCCTTTTGAAAATAAGGAAAAGGATTTCTCTTCATCTCCCTTTTTTAGAGCATTTACTTTAGAAAACTTGTAAATTATTTCTCTGTCACTTTGAAATGTAAGTAACTCTTTTTAAAAGTTAAATAAACCAGCCGGGCTCGGTAGCTCAGCCTGTAATCCCGTGCCTTTGGGAGGCTGAGACCAGCCTGGGCAGCGAGACCTCATCTCTACAATAAATCAAAAAATCAGCCGGGCGTGGTAGCCCATGCCTGTAATTCGGCTACTCGGAAGGCTGAGGCGGAAGGATCGCGGGAGCCCAGCAGGTCGAGGCTGCGGTGGCCGGGAGCTGCCACTGCACTCCAGTCTGGGAGACAAAGCGACACTCCAACTCAAAAAAAAAAAAAAAAAAAGTTAAATAAACCTTTTAGCAGTTTTGCAACTCAGGAATGTCTTTCTGAAGAACCCTGGAGCCATCTTTTTGAAATTCAATTATCCAGAAAGACAGCATTCTTGTTTCTCAGTTTCTCTGAGAGAATAGAAGCTTAACTTGGGTGAATGTCTTGCTGCAAAACCACTGCCTATCTTAAGGTTACGATTAGTTAATTTTTCCTTTGAGTAAAGCCAATTGATTAACACGATGGCTGTCCTAATTACCAAGTGTATTTAACATATACTATATATGACAAATCGTGCTTTCAACTCTTCTTACTTGAAGACTCGTTGTTTATTTTAAGAACATATATGTGATGAGTTACATCTGCTTGTTTGTATAAAAATAAGAGATTTCTTTACAATCTTTGTCGTGGGTTGCCTGAGATGCACATCACATTCTGGTTTAATATTTATTTAATAATAAAAAATTTTCTCTCTCTTCTGCCTTTTGGGAGTGGTTTTTTAGGTTGGCAGGAAATTTGCTTTTTAATTATATTTCTACAACACTACCATTCTTCTACTAGATCTCTGGTGCTCGGGCACAAATTTACCTTACAAACCAGCAAGTGAGGGCAGGTACAGTTTCTAAAATTCAGATGAAGCTTTCTAACAATTGGTGATGATGATGCTAATTTAGTCATTCCTTTTTGTTGTTTTTGTTTTTTTTTTGAGTTGGCGTCTCACTCTGTCACCCAGACTGGAGTGCAGTGGCCGCTCCCGGCCACTGCAGCCTCGACCTGCTGGGCTCCGGTGATCCTTTCGCCTTATTCCTTTTTATAGGCAACAAAATAGTTTATAAATATGTTGAGGGGTCCGCCCTCTGTTGGTAACACTCTACCCTGCATTTTTTTAAACCTAAGGAGTCCCTATCATTACTTTCATGAGAATGGGATTGTTTTATGGGTTGAATTGTTTTCCCTAAAAAGGAGATATTGAATTCCTAGTCTCTGGTATCTTAGAATGCAGATTTTAAAAAAGTTAGGGCCTTTATAAATGTAATTAGTTAAGATCCTATCAGAATAGGGTAAACTCTTAATCCAATAGGACTGGTGTCTTATAAGGAGAGACTACCATGTGAAGGCAAGAGTTGAATTTGGAGGGATGCAGTCGCAAGCTAAGGCATGCCAATGATCAACATCAACTCCCAAGAAGGTAAGCGTGTCAAGGAAGAACTCCCCTATAGATTTCAGAGGACGCGTGGCCCTACCAACTCCTTGATTTTATACTTTTAGTTTTCAGAACTGTGAGAAAACAAATTTTTGTCATCTTGAGATACCAAGTTTGTGGTGCTTTCTACAGCAACCCTAGAAAATTGATACAGGATTCTTTTGCACTCTGGTTAAGACTTAGTGATATCATGAAAGAACTTCATTCATTGGTTTGAAACAATTTTTATTTAGTCCTCACCTCAAATACTCGTATGCACATACATATATCTTCCACTTATATAGGACACAGATCCAATGGAATTATTTGATTCGAAGTCTCCCTTATTTAAAGCTTTTTTTTTTTTTGCCAGGTGAAGTGGTTCATGCCTGTAATCCCAGCACTTTGAAAGACTGAGCTGGGAGGATTGCTTGAGCCAAGGAATTTGAGATCAGCCTGGGCAACAAACATAGTGAGACCTCATCTCCACAAAAAAAAAAAAAAAATTATATTAAAAAAAAAAACCAGGTGTAGTGGCTTATGGCTATAGTCTCAGCTACTCAGGAGACTGAGGTTAAAGCATCTCCTGACCTCAGGAGGTCAAGATTGTGGTCAACCATGATCATGCAACTGCACTCCAGCCTGAAAGATAAAATGAGACCCCCCTACTCAAAAAAAGCTATTTTAAGTCCCTTCTATATTTCTTCCTTTTGTGTGCCAGTACTGATAGTTAAAAAAAGAATGCCTTTATATTTATATTATGATTGTATTTATGTATATATTTTAGTGATATTATTTTCTAATTTTCCTGTGGGTGAGAGTTTATGCTGCCAAGTTTTTAAATGAGAAATTACATTTAATCTCATTTCAACTACTGAAATGAGAGTATTAGTTAACACCATAGAATTAAAAAATACAATTTCTATGAATTTGCTAATTATAATACATTCTTGCTTTATAAGTCCCTAGGTGTAATACAGCAAATACATTAGTACAGAGTGCCTGGGCCAAGCTGTAACTCTGGGAACACCTGCAGCCTATAAGATAGACCCTCTGGGAATTCATCTTGGCTGACTCAGCCCTGACACAGCAATGACAAAAGATGAGTCATGTCAGGGCCAAGGACAGCCTCTCTCTGCAGATGTAGAGCCAGCTGGCTGGGGCCTGGGGGACTTCAAAGTGCACATGTCCATCCCAGATCTGAGTTAAACAAATTTTAGCTGTGACTAAGTATTTATCCCCACATGAGAGCGTTTAAATCTGGGTGCCTGGAAAAGTTGGCAGGTTGGTCTTACTTTACTACTCAGTAAAATTTTGTGCTCTCATGGTGGGGTGGAAATGAGACCTTATCAGAGCTACATTTATAACAATGAACTTGGCTGGGCGTGGTGGCTCAAGCTTGTAAACCCAGCACTTTGGGAGACTGAGCTGAGGGGATTGCCTGAGCCCACAGGTTCGAGAATAGCCTGAGCAACTTGGTGAGACCTCATCTCTACAATAAATCAAAAAATTAACCTGGCCTGG
Source organism: Carlito syrichta (assembly GCF_000164805.1). NCBI lineage: Eukaryota > Metazoa > Chordata > Mammalia > Primates > Tarsiidae > Carlito > Carlito syrichta. The sequence continues at coordinate 79,737 of NW_007249980.1, forward strand.
TAGCACACCCCTGTAGTTCTGGCTACTTG
>NW_007249980.1:80622-132216 GCF_000164805.1 Carlito syrichta
ACTCGAAGGCTGAGGTGGAAGGATCGCCGGAGCCCAGCAGGTCGAGGCTGCGGTGGCCGGGAGCGGCCACTGCACTCCAGTCTGGACGACAGAGTGAGACTCCAACTCAAAACAAACAAACAAATAAACAAAAAAAACAAAATCTGGGCACTAAAAAGAATGTAACAAAACACAAACCATACCATTACTTAGATACCTAGAGTTTCCTCAGCTCAGTCAATTTTCCTTCAAGCAATGCCATTTCTTGTTATACAAACAAGAATGGAATCTCTAATTTCAATAACATTACTTTTGTATGGTGGCTATTAGAAGTACTACAATAATCATACCTGACCATAGATGGAAAAAGTATAAAAGTTCTTATCAAATGTCTAGGTCATCACTGGTAATCTCTGTAGTAGGAGACAATGGTTTTGCTATGCTCTGTATTTGAGGATTTCTTACCATCACAGCATTTCTGGGAAAGGTAAGGTCAATGTTGTCATTCCTATATGAGGACATACTGAACCAGTGGATGGATGCCTTTGAATGATGCTATTCTGACATCTTTCTAGGAGATCAAAGAACACCTCCAACCTCAAATGTCTCCACAATTTCTTCAGATTCCCATACTCCTCTGTTTCCATGGCCCCAAGGTTGGGGCTCTGTTCTTGCACATTTGCTGTCTCCAGGCTGCCCACTGGTGAATCAGACATGAACCTCAGAACTTCTCCAATGGGGCCACCTAGAATCCCTTCAAATAAAGAGCACTGCCAACCAGGTGGACTTCAAAATGGTTTTGCCTGAGAAATGTAAGAAGGATTCCAGCCGGGCTCGGTGGCTCAGTCTATAATCCCGCGCCTTTGGGAGGCTGAGGTGAGTGGATTTCCTGAGCCCGCGGGTTCGAGACCCGCCTGCGCAGCGAGACCTCATCTCTACAGTAAATCAAAAAATCAGTCAGGCGTGGCAGCGCACGCCTGTAATTCCGGCTACTCGGAAGGCTGAGGCGGAAGGATCGCCGGAGTCCAGCAGGTCGAGGCTGCGGTGGCCGGCAGTGACCACTGCACTCCAGACTGGGTGACAGAGTGAGACTCCAACTCAAAAAAACAAAACAAAACAAACAAACAAACAAAAAGAAAGATTCCAAACCACACTCCATCCACAGAGCACTATTAGTAATCCCACTTGGACATTTGTGTACAACCCAGTCTTATCAGACCCGGTCACAGGGGCTGCACTTCATCCTCCTCTCCCACAGTTGCTAGATACACTTGTAGATGGATACATCTATAATGGGTAGTCATGGGGAGACATACTTGTCAAAATGTCATCCTAACCTGCATACATTCAAAACCTAGAACTGTAATCTCTATATGAATGGAAGTAAAAAAATAAACATTTTGGGAAATTCATTTAATGCTAAATGTTATGTGCTATGATTGTTTGATGTAATGCTGGATTTGCCATTTAACCTAGAAATTCTTATGCCAGTACAGAGTCAAAAGATATTTAAATCATTCAGTCCCTTGTCTTGACTACCAAGTTCACTCAGGTCTTTTAATGCAGCAACAAAATGTCATGCATTTGGAAAATCTGTCATTATAGTACACTGTCCAACAGTTGCTTTATTATCTTTTATATTACCCTAGGGACGTTTAAAGAAAGATGTGAAAAGAAATAATAAAGAGTGCACATACATAGTTATCTCAGTAAAATATTTTTCTAAATACAGGCCTTTTGGAGAATATAAATTTCATATAAAGTGTCTGATTACTAAATATGTATATTTTAATAACCTATCTTAGATACCATATAGTATATATGCTCTTTGATATTTACTTATTTAGACATCTTTTGCAATAAAATAGAAGATTCTGGGTGATTCTAATATGTGTGTACTATTGCTACTGAGATTTAATTTCACGACATCCTTGAATTATGTACTATTTTTATGTTAAAAATTTGAGAGAAATCACAAGGTTGAACATGAATTAACAAAGAAAAGCACATGTCCACACTTCACTTGCTTTTTGTCTGTCTGTTTTATTTAGTCTATGGGCTCAGTTCACTGTCTAGGAAACTATAATTTCCTCCAAAAATGGAGGCATCCAGTGGGCATAAAACATAGTGTATTTCATGTATCAGAAGAGTCATGGATGACATGGGCACAGTCTGGAGAGTGAGACATTAACTTCAGTAGGGATGTGTCAGAGTAGTGCCCAAGACAGGAAATTCCTGCCAGCCTGGGACAGACATGGGTACAATTTGGTACATGCCAGGCAGTCTGTACTTGAATTTAAGATTAATTTCCTGATCTGTGGTAAAGTTATTATTTTTTGAATAGGAATCTCACTCTGTCATCCAGGCTGGAGTGCAGTGGCACACTCACAGCTCACTACAGCCTTGATATCCTGGATTTAGGCCATTATTCCTCCTCAGCCTCCTTAGTAACTAGAACTACAGACACATGTAACTATGCCTGGCTTTTTTTTTTTGTAAGGTAAGATCTTGCTATGCTGCCCGGGCTGGTCTCAACCTTCTGGGTTCAAGCAATCCTCCCTCTGAAGTCTCCCCAAGTGTGGGATTACATGTGTGAACCACCACGTCTGGCCCTGTGGTAAAATTATTAAATGAAAACATTAAACATTTAAACCAGAGAGTAGAAAAATGATATTATCAAAGCTGCACTGCAAAAGACGAAGCAGAGTGGGTGGTGTGTTTTGAAGCAGGAGAGAAAGTGGACCAGAGGATGGCATGGCGGATTTGCATCTAAGGTCAGTCCAGGCTGTGATCAATCAAGCTAGGAAATATGGGGTAATCAAGATGAAGAACATTTTCTAACTTATATGTTCATTTATCTTCAAATCATCCTTTGGAAACTTGCCCTTTGTACCTCAGGGATCCCCAATCCCCGGCCATGGATTGATACTAGTCCATGGTTTGTTAGGAACTGGGTCACATAGCAGGAGGTGAGCAGCAGGTGAGAAGCAAAGCTTCATCTGTATTCCAGCTGCTTCCCATGGCTTGCGTTACTGCCTGAGCTCCATCTTCTGTCAGATCAGCAGCGGCGTTAGATTCTCATTGGAGTGCAAACCCTATTGTGAACTGCACAAGTGAAGGATCTAGTTTGCATACTCCTCATGAGAATCTAATGCCTGATGATTCCCTCCCACCCCCAAATATGGAAAAATTGTTTTCCATGAAGTTCCTGATACCAAAAAGGCTGGAGACCACTGGCAGAGTATACATAATCTAGTAGCTATTGTGTATCATTTGTGGGGGAATTCATAATAGTTGCATTGTAATGGTTCCCCATACCCATTTACTGGTGGGGCGTGTTATCTGAAGACTGAGTTTAGTCTGGTGGTAGGGACCATGGAGAGGAAAGTATGGATGCAGAAAACATCATCCAGGTGGAAGGAGCCACCCCCCTTCTGAGAATTTTGACATCTGAGGTGTGGAATGACATGAGTGCAATAGAGTTCAGAATTAATAGCTTCTTACTGTACAAGTTGTCAGGACTTCCAGATCAAGATATCACATAATTCTTCTATTTCTTTATTTTACATATTATTACCAAGAGGCATGTGAATGAGTTTGCACATAGGCACAACTTCATTTGCACAAGGCAATCAAGGATACATTAATAAGATTCATCTAATGTCTGAAGCTTAATTTAAGTGTCTTTTGCTTTCCTTCCAAAACAATAGGAAAATTTTAATTAGTCTAATATTGATTTTATTATATGAAAACAAATGTCAAAGGTAGTTAAAAGACAGGCAGTTCTTCACCTTAAGAAAAGTTTTTGACTTTAGCTTCTTTTATGGAGTGAACTTCCTTATTACGTTAAAATATAAATCAATTTAAAACATTGTAATTTGCATAAAATACTTCATAGGCAGACATCGAAAGATCCTTTGCTACTGAGTCTCAAAATATGAATAAATTTAAGATTCTACTTTAACTATCAGAGGATACTAGAGCTTATAGTTATAGAGATCAATTGAATCCACATTTTTCTCTTCCAAGGCATGACATACATATATTACAAAAGTTGGCCTATTAAAAAAAAGCTAACATACCCAGAATATTTAAGCTATCAGTTGAATAAGCTAGATAAGTGATGACTGTATCAGAACACAAAGTGAATAATTCTATGAACAACATAGAATGTCTTTGACAACAAAAGAAACTATGTATATGCAAAGTCTATTGCAATTTTTTTCTATCAGAAAAATACTTAATAAATCTGCCTTGCTTCATAATCTTACTACAGTATGAGTCTGATTTTATCCAAAGCATAAAATGTTACAGCAAACTTAATGTATGGCCCTAAGCATCTGTTTATCAATGACCTTTTACCTCCCACCTCATACAATTATGAATTTTCTTCGTCAGTGCCTCGGTTGTGTGGTTTTAGTACATGAAAGAGCTCATCGGTAGCCTACCACATGACCTCTTTGCACAGAGACAAATCAATTCCTTATGCCTAACATTAAAAGTCCATCCATAAAATGCATCTTAAGAATGATCCTCCAGAGCTATTTTGAGGATCGTCCAATTAGGTTTTGAAAGTCACTGTTGCTCAAAAGGTTATGTAGTCCATCTTTTCTGTTTTTATCATCACCATGTCAAAGAAGAATTTGCAATGTTATCCTATTGTGGGATGATCTTTCTTTCCAGGCTTTAAAAAAATCAATTACAAAAGTCTCTCATGAAGTGTCATTGCAAAGAAAAAAAAAAAAGACGAAAACACATTCACCCTTGATTATGTCTGAGAATTGTGGCATTAACAACAATATTAATGTTGTATTCTACCTGATGTCTTTGACCTTCTTTGGGAAAGCTGATATCAAAGCAGGTATCAGGCAATGTTTGAGGCTCAATAGAAAGGGCAGAGTGCAAAACAGAGAAAGAGAGCATTCACGTAATAGCAAATTTCTCCCTGGTATTGTCTCCTTACTACATTCTCATGCTGACGTACCCTACCATGCTTGAAATGCACCCAGAAAAGGGAAAAGGTACACAGTCTTTCTTATCGTTAAAACAAGCCATAAGAGAGAAAATTTCTTTCTAACTTTGAGACACAAAAAACTTCACCACTAGTAAGGAAACACAATCTGAATAACAGTACCTTCTTTTTATTTTAGGAGGCAAATAATACAATGTAGATGGGAAAACCAGATGAGTCTGTTTCAATATTTTTATTCTAGGAAAATTGAGTGGAAACCAGTCTCTTTTACATAAACATTAGACAAGGGAAGTACATTTCTTCCTCAATATATTACATGGGCTAAATTATATTAGATAGCACACTGAGGAAAACAATATATCACAATAAATGGGAATAAATCCCAGGAATGTAAGCATGGATTAGTTTGAAGACATTAATATAGTTCATTATATAAACAGAGCAAAAGAAAAAAATCCTGTTACAATCTTCACAGATGTGGAGAATGTGTATAACATCTTTCAACTTTCAGTAGACTTTCATATGATAAATAGAAATTGGCATAAATGTTGACATACATGCACATACGCCTATACACAAAGGTATATGTACTTGCTTTAGACAAAAAAATGCAGTTAAAGGCATAGGAATGAGAACAAACGAGGCAAAACTATGTATATGGCTGGCAATATGATTTTATATTAAAAAAATTCACAAGAATCAGTTGAAAATTACTACAAATGACAAGAGAATTTAGTAAAATGGCAGGTTATGTAATCAATCAATTTATAGCCATCACTAGATTTGCATATGTATATCTCTCTGTGTGTGTGTATATATAAAGAGAAAGAGAAGGAGAGAGAAAGCAAATAGAAAATAAACTCATTTATAACACCAAAAATTAATGTAACACATAAAAAAGTAAAATGGTTAGGTATAAAATTAAACTTAAAACTAAAATCTCTTGGAGGTTATGAATTAGACCTAATAAAATGAAAATGCTTCATGTCTGTCTTCCCATCAGATCACTTTTGAGATTATGACTACTTCCCATATACTTCTGTAAAGCCAGATCTTAACTGAGCCTGTTTAAATACATATTAAGTGCTCAATAAATCTTGCTGGAAAAATGGATGTTTGGTTGTTCATGCGCAGATACTTTAACATTAAATTGCTTGAAAAATGTCAAATAATTAAAGTTATACACATCGCAAAAAGGACCTGATCTGTGTCATTGGGATTTCTTTGAGATACAGAATTAACCTTTTGCATTTGTGCATATATATCTGACTATAAAAATGGAGCAATTCTGAATATTACCAAATAATTTATCTCTTTATATAACGATTTCACTTTAAATTTCCTTTAATAGTAAGTTATTCTAGTAAGTTAAAATATTTCTCAATTGGCTAATAAAATTAACCTTGATTTACAACTAACTTTCTGGCTCTGTGGTAGAGTCCTTTATATTTTGCATGTTTAATGGAAATTTCAGATAGTGAGATAAAATGTCTCAGGCAGTCCTGGTCAAACCTTTATGATCTGATTGTGATTCATTGTCCAGAAATCTCAAACTTCTTTAGGGTTTCTTTAGAAAATTAATTAGTGTTAGATGAAGTCATAAGGGTGGAGCCCTAATTCCATAAGACTGGTGTCCCTATAAGAAGAGGAAGAGACACCAGATATCTCTCTTACTATCTCTCTGTGCATGCACAGAGGAGAGGCCATGTCAAGATACAGAGAGAAGATGACAAGCCTGAAAGCCAGACAGAGAGGCCTCACCAGACTCCAGCCTTGATGGCACCTAATCTTGGACTTCCAGACTCTAGAACTCTAAAAAAATATATTTCCATTGCTTAAGTACTCAGTCTATGATATATTGCTTTGGCAACTTAAGCAGAATAATATAGACATTGCCTCTCATATTGCTCAAGAATCTCTCTTGCTGTAAAATTAACTTTGATTTTATCCCTTCACAAGCATTTGTTGCTCAAAGCCATAGTTTTAGATGCTGTGCCAGACACTGGAGTTGCGATGCAGAATGAGGCCAGAGCTGCAAATACAGGACTCTTAGCAGCTTCCAGACCGTCTCATGTCCTCATTGCTACTTGATAGCAGCCAGATCCTCCATGAAATTGAACATTAGAATCCTGATAAACAGAATAGCTACCAAATAATCAGATTAGTAAGGCATCTGGCAAAGCGTGTTGGCTAACCATGATACTATGTTATGGCAGAGACACCTGGAAAGTGAGCAGACCTGCCAATACAATCACACACATAAATTTAAAGAAAAAATATAAAAAATTATAAAAGGAAGCCCTTGTGTACAATTGCACACACATAAACTGGGTGCCGGGCTGGGTGGCTCAGCCTGTAATCCCAGCACTTTGGGAAACTGAAGTGAGTGGATTGTCTGAGCCTGTGGGTTCGAGATCTGCCTGGGCAACTTGGCTAGTAAATATTTACTTGTCTCTAAGTAAATACAAAATTAGCCAGATGTGGTAGCGTGCACCTATAACTCTGGCTACTTGGAAGAGTGAGGCAGAAGGATCGCTGAAGCCCAGCAGGTGGACTCTGGGTTGGCTGTGAGTGTGCCACTGCACTCCAGCTTGGGCCCTGGAGAGAGACTCTGACTCAAAAAACAAAACAAACAAACCAAAAAAAAACTGAGTAGGTCTTAGGAACAGTGCTCTTTTTGTATATTCATGGTTACCATATCATTTCTAGAACTTCAAAAGCTGTCAGATTTTACTGTTTTAAATGATCACTTTATGAACTCAATGATTATAATAATAAATTAAATTGACCTACGTTTACCAACATTCAACTCAATGGGAAAAATTTGTCACGTGATGACTTGCATTAAATTTAAAAATTTCACCACTCACTAACACATCAGCTGTTTTCCGAAAGTTGCTAAACTTCTGAGAGAACATAAATCTTTTAGCCTTATGTTTATTTAACCAAATTCAGAATGCAGTTTGTTCACTAATTACCCTCATTTCTCACTTCTAAATTGCTACAAATGGTTTCCTTAGCATTTCTACAATTTTTTTTATTTTTCAAAAAAGATACTTTCTGTCTCTCAGTGAAAAAATATGAAATTCATTGGAAACAAAAAAGAACAGGAATAGACAAAGCAATCCACACCAAAAGGAACAAAGTGGGAGGTATCACATTTCCAGACTTTAAACTTTATTACAAGGTTACAATAAGCAAAACAGCCTGATATTGGTACAAGAACAGCCACATAGACCAAAGGTACAAGAAAGAGATTCCAGAAGCACAACCACAGTCTCTCAACCAACTCATCTTTGACAAGATCACCAATACAATCACTAGAAAAAGAGGCCATATTTAGCAAATGGTGCTGGGAAAACAGGCTGACCACATGCAGAAGAATGAAACTGGACCCCTTCCAATAACCACATATGAAAATAAATGAAAAATGGATCAAATACCTAAATGTAAAACCTCAGACTGTGAAAATCCTAGAAGAAAAAGTAGGAAATACCCTTATGAACATTGGTATAAGCAACAAATTATTGACCAAGTCCCCAAAAGCAAATACTATAAAAGCTAATATAGTCAAGTGGAGCCTCGTCAAACTGAAAAGCTTTTGCATAGCAAAAGAAATCATCAAGAGGGAAAATAAACAACCCACAGAATGGGGGGAGAATTGAAAATTATGCATCTGACAAAAACCTAACATCTGGGATCTACAAAGTGAAAGGAACAAAAATTGAATGGTGTGCAAAGGACATGAACAGACACTTCTCAAAGGACAATAATACAAGCAGCCAACATACACATGAAAAAATGCTCAGCCTCACTAAGTCATCAGAGAAATGCAAATCAAAACTACAATGAGATACCACCTGACTCCAGTTGGGATGGCTATCATTAATAAGCCAAAAAAACAAAACAAAACAAAAACAGATGCTAGTATGGATGCAGTGTGGGAGTGCAATCTAGTTCAATCTCTATGGAAAGCAGTGTGGCAAGTCCTAAAATAACTAAAAATTCACCTCCTATATTAACCAGCAGTCTCTTTTCTGGGAATATACCTGGAGGAAGATAAAGCATTCTACAAAAAAAGACATCTGCATGCACATGTTTATTGCTACACTATTCACAATAGCAAAAACATGGAACAAATTCTACTCCCATTGTAAGTGGACTGAATAAAGAAAATGCATATACATTGATGGAGTATTATGCATCTATAAAAAAGAACAAAATCATGGACTTTGCAGCAAATTGGGTGGAATTGGAGACCATAATACTAGGTGATCTATCACAGAAACAAAGAACTGAACACTACCTGTTCTCACATACCAGTGGAACCTGAACAATAGTTACATTAGCACAAGGGAGAGATTGGCAGTCACTGGGCACTGCCAGGGGAGGGAGGGAGGGGTACATGACAACACAAAAGGTACCTGTTCCATTTCGGGGCCTGAGGGCCAGTCAGAAGCCTGGACATCACCTGCATGCAGCCTACTTTCTGTAAGCTAATACTCACTTATACCTCACATTTCTATAATAAAATAATTTTTTTAAAAAAATAATAATTTCTATCTCTTTCTCAATGAAAAAATGTTATTTTACCTCATGAAATCTTAAAATCAATACCACACAACTGAAAATGCTTGAAAGATCCACATCCTTAATTTATTTTACTATCAATAGCAATATATTATAGATTTACTTGTACCCCAAAATAGACCTACATTATATGTTTTTGGCATTTTGCTTTGAACAATAAAAGGTAAAATGAAAATATTATTAACACTAACTAGTAATTATTTTCTATTATTGTTCACCTAATTTTTGTACATAAGTTCACAGGATTGGCTAGGATATAAATAAATGAAAACAGAATTGTAAGAGGATTGCTTTATTTTTATTCCACAGCTTTATTTTTGTAATTTTCAGTTTTTGTTGGCAATTACTAACTTATTTTATTATTATTATTATTATTATTGAGGACAATAGGGTGACAAAATTCTGCATCAGTTATAAAACAGGAAATACAAATAAAAGATGAATAAAAACAAATAATAAGCAATGGAAAATCAAGCAGCACTAATATAGATAGAGTTTAATTCAAGTCTAAAATAGTGTAATATTTTATATTAAGATAATAATATTCAAAGAAGGCATATTAGTCATTACTTTTATTCAGTTAATAACATATAATTAAGATATCCAAGACAAAATTTGAAAGAAATACAAGGACAGTTTGACTAAAGCACAATCATATCTGTCTTACAGACTGAAGAAATAAATTCAACAAATGTGAAAATACTGAGAACTTCAGAAAACATTTCTACATGAAGCATATGTGATATATAGATATATAATTTTATATTCAGTAAATTTGAAAAAATATCTCTTCATATACACATAGATTGTTAAAAATGATCACGTCTTTTCTTTTTTTAATATAAAAATATAAAGCACTATCCAAATTTGTGTGACATCCTTGTTCAGGGGTCATGGTAATCTTCTGTGTATTATTTCAGTTTTAGTATGTGTGCTGCCAGTGATCACTACATATTTTTTCTGAATTACAAAAAGCAGAAATTCCATAGACTGCCATCCACTGGGTTATAGGCAATAAAGTTTGACCATAATAAAAAAGTAGAGAAAAAAAATTCTGAAATTTATAAATGCACATTTCCAAAAAGCTCTTTGTTAAAAGAGAAATTCAAACAAGAAATTTAAAATTACTTTTTAATAAACAAAAAGAACACTTTAACACATGCATAATGGTGTAGAAGCAGAACACAGTGGAATATTTATAATTACAAATGCACTTATTATGAAACAAAAAAGTGAAAAAAAATCTAAGACAACATGAAAAGCAGAAACATAATATTAAATCAAATGAATATAGAAGAGAAGCACAATAAGGAGATAAGCAGAAATAAATTATATAAAATCAACAAAACAAAAACTGCTTATTCAGAAACAATAAATCAAGCAGTTGTCAAATTTGGTGGAGAAAAAAAGAGAAGAGACATAAATAAGCAAATTTGCTAACACGCAAAGAGTGAATGTACTATGAACAGAGAGAATATTTACACATTTGAAAGGAAAAATAGGTTTATAGCCAGGCTCGGTGGCTCAGCTTGTAATCCCGTGCCTTTGGGAGGCTGAGGTGAGTGGATTGCCTGAGCCCGCGGGTTTGAGACCCGCCTGGGCAGCAAGACCTCATCTGTACAATAAATCAAAAAATCAGCCGGGCGTGGTAGCAAGCGCCTGTAGTTCCGGCTACTTGGAAGGTTGAGGTGGAAGGATCGCTGGAGCCCAGCAGGTCGAGTGAGACTCCAATTCAAAAAAAAAAAGAAAAAGAAAAATAGGTTTACAATAATACATTTTTAAAAACTAGATGAAATCTATTACTTATGAAAACATACAAATTACAAAAATTTTTCCAGGAATGAAAAAAATATTCAATAAGCTAATAATCAGAAACCATTTTAAAATAGTAAAAATTAACACAGAGAAGATTGTCAGACCAATTCAGTTTTATTGCCAGTTTCTGTCAAATATATGAACATTTAAGATCAGATAACCTGTACCTTACAAAAAATTGACAACTTCCATTTCATACAAATGATTGTAAAATATCAAATAGGAGAAATATGACCAATACAATTTTATCAGGCTGGTAGAATATTGATTAAAACACTGATTTATGACAGTTGATATTCAAAATCTATATGGAATACAAGCAAACCAAAATTAACAAAATTTGTTGGAAACACATTTAAAAAGAATGCCTGCTCTTGCCTTTACTTTTTAAACTATGGTATAGAAACTGTGAAACTCAAAAAGGCAAGAGTAAATATGTAAGTGAAAAAGATTAGATATGCAGAAAGGTAGTATTGTATTTCCGAAGACAATTAATCACACCTATTAAAATCAATAATAATAATAGTTGGAATTCAGAATAACATAGAATAAAAATGAACTTTAATATCTAGAAGCAATAACAAATTAGAGAATATAGTAGGAAATAATCCTATATATATAAACAACTAAGGTCATACAATTTCTGAGAATAAACCTAACAAAAGATTGTGAAAACCTTAATGGAAAATGTGAATTAAAAAGTATAAAAATTTCCCAAGGCTGAATAATAACACTCAAATAAAAGGAGAAAGATATAGACATAAATTTGAATGTAAGATATTATAAAGATAATAATTTTTCTAAAAGACGTCTGAGAAATCAATACAGTTGCAATCAAAATTTAAAAAATACTTATATTGGAAGGCTGATTTAAAAACACTGTATGTATGAAGAAAGCAATGTAAAACCACAATTAGCAACAGACAACGTGTCCCTGCCAATATTTTAAAATTTGAAAAAATATTAACTTTGTAAGAGAAATAGACAAAACTGGTAATGCCAGAGAAGGTAGAGTACAGAAAAGAATGCATTTGTTATAAACAGTAGAAATGTTGGATATGTATACAGTATTTTGTATAGCATTATTCACAAATCAGTGAGTAAATCATGAATTTTAGTGAATAAAATTCACATTACTGGCTATATATTGAAAGGAAAATCACTCTATTATCCATCAGACACATTTTAAATTTGTTAAGAGGAAAAACACAAAACATACAAAATATAAAGAAAACAAGAGAAAATATGGGAGATGTTTCTTCACTCCCAGTGATGATGGACCACCAACTTATGGACCAAACCTCCCACCAAAACTAGGAAATCCCAAAGAGTTAACAGTGTAGAGCTGAACATGGTGTTCAATGATACTTTTCTCCTTAAGATATTTACCGATTCGCAAGTGGAGGTTGAGAGCTGGGGAGCTGATAAGAACTTTAAGGGTCTCCCAGGACCAAATAGAGAAAAAGTAATAATTGGGGTTTATCAGAGTGGAGAGGTCCTAGTAAATACCCCCGTGCTTATACTTAGATTTCTTTAAGAGTTGCACTCAAGACACAAGAACAAATCTGAGGTAGATTTATCTTCAGAAAGATTAAAGCAATTCTTTAGATCAGTTGAATCCCTGACTGGATCATGGATATCACTCCCTACTCTAAGCAGTGACTGAAGAGGCTGAGAAGTGAGCAGTGTCATAACTTTGACACAAAAACTGCAGTTCAGAAGTCCAGACCTTGAATTGAATGCCTTGAATGGTAATAGCCTAGAAGTTAAGGCAAACGGAACTAGACCAATGTTCAAAAATACTGAAACTAAAATTTTATTTTATTTTATTTTGAGTTAGAGTCTTGCTCTGTCGCCCAGACTGGAGTGCAGTGGCCACTCCTGGTCACCGTAGCCTTGACCTGCTGGGCTCCAGCGAGCCTTCCACTCAGCCTTCCAAGTAGCTGGAACTACAGGCACACACTACCATGCTCGGCTAATTTTTTTTTATTATTTATTGTAGAGATTAGGTCTTGCCAAGTTGCCCAGGTGGGTCTCGAACCCTCGGGCTCAGGCAATCCACTCACCTCGGCCCCCCAAAGTGTGGGATTACAGGTTGAGCCACCGAGCCCGGCCGGAAACTAAAATTTTAAAGTTGCATTTATATAACTTAATTCCTACTAAAGGCAAAAGGACTCCTTGTCTTTAGGAAAATGACATCCTTGGGAAATCCAGATGATCTTTATAATGTTTTGTATGCAATTGAAGTCTCTTAATCATTACCAGATACACAAAGAGACATGAACAAATGATCAAAAACTAAAGAAAAATCAGAGAAGAGAAAGTAAGTGAAACTTAAAAGAGTTGTGATTAAAATGTTTATGAAAATAAAGACAAAATGAAGCATTTCATGAGAGAACTGAACCCTGCAAAAAGGAATCAAACAAAAATTTTAGAGTTAAAGAATACTGTAGATCAAACTAAAAATTAACTTAAGCCTTAAAAAGATTTAACAAGCCGGGCTCGGTGGCTCAGCCTGTAATCCCGTGCCTTTGGGAGGCTGAGGTGAGTGGATTGCCTGAGCCCACGTGTTCGAGACCCACTTGGGCAGCGAGACTTCATCTCTACAATAAATCAAAAAATCAGCCGGGCGTGGTAGCGCATGCCTGTAATTCCGGCTACTTGGAAGGCTGAGGCGGAAGGATCGCCGGAGCCCAGCAGGTCGAGGCTGCGGTGGCCGGGAGTGGCCACTGCACTCCAGTTTGGGCAACAGAGTGAGACTCCGACTCAAAAAAAAAAAAAAAAAGTGATCATACAGGTAAAGTGTGGGTACCCTTTTTGATGTTTTGTGTCCCCCTCCCAGCAGTGTCCCACTACTGCCAATCCCTTTCTTACAGTATTATGATAAATGTTCAGGGTCCACTTATGAGTGAGTACATGTAATACACAAATCTTTGTTTCTGTGATAAATCACTGAGTAATATAGACTCTAATTCCATCCAGGTTGCTGCAAAATTTATAATTTTGTTCTTTCTTTATGGCTACATAATATTCCATTGTGTAAATGTACCACATTTTCCTTATCCATTTCACTTTTGATGGGTAGCACGGTTGGTTCCATGTTTTTGCTATTGTGAATAATGCTGCAATACATATGCATATGCAGGTATCTTTGTTATAGAGTATAACAGCAGTTTAAACAGTTACTGAAATAATTAATGGCCTAGAAGATAGTTTAATTAAAAAAACCCAGACTGAGTCAGAACATAACTCTCCCAAAAGTGAATGACTCACATAAGACACAGTAAACACATTCTGCATATGAATACTTGCAGTTCCAACATAAAAGATGGGAGCAAATTTAAAGAATTAAAGGGCAAAAGGTTTCCCAAAGTAAGAAAAAACTTCAAGACTCATGTTCAAGAAATCTTACAAAATCCAGTCAGAATAAAAGCCAGACAAACATACAAACTAACAACAACAACAAAACAACTCTAGGTCCATTGTAGTCAAACTGTAGATATCCAGGATCTGTAGAAAAAAAAAAAAAAACTTAAAAGAAGCAAGAAGAAACAGTGTCATATTAGGTATAACAATTAGAATGAAAGCTAATGTCACATCAGTCACACTGGAAGCAAGAAATAGTAAGAACATCTCTATACTTTAAAAGAAAAAATGACTCCTGCATGAAATTTGGCATCTGATGAAAATATCTTCCACACATGAACATGAAGGAGAGAATTTTCAGACAAACAAAATCTGTAAGAATTCACCACCAGTTTATCTACATTAAAACAAATATTACTTGGATTTCTTCAGGAAGAAGGAAAAATTACCTCAGTTAAAAGATGAAAAGAATGAATGAGATTGTATTAAACAAGAATAAGGAAATCTCAAGAGGTAGAAAATATACACGAGTTGCGCAACCCCCTAGGGTGCCCTCCTGCTGTGGGAGGTTTCTGTCCTCTCAATAAATCCTACTTTCAAGAAAAAAATACATGAGTTGAAGTACATGACAGCAATTACAGAAAGGCAAGGGAATATAAGTGAAGTTAAACTGTTGCATTGTCCTGGAAGCAGTAATAATGATAATTTATATGAAATTTCAATAAGTCCAGAATAGCTCTTATAATCCCTAGAAGAGTGATTAATAAAATAATCTCTATTATTTTATGTATGTGGGGATGTCAGTGAAAACGAGGATGCCAGACACAGCACACACACTGGAGACATTAGTTTTCCTTACATTTTAGTTTAAAAATTTTCAACTTTGAGATCACTTTTCATGAATTTTCTTACAGTCTAAACTGGGTTACAGCCATCAACATTGAATTACGCCTATCTACCTATCTTTTGATCCATCTGTCAAAGAGTTTTTTATGCATGACAAAGTAAACTGCAGAGACCCTAAATACTTACGCATGCATGTCATTAGTTAGATTTCAATACAGTGACCCTTGAACATCACAGGTTTGAACTGCATGGGTTCACGTGCAAGTGAATTTTTTTCCAACCAAATGTAAATGGAAAATACAGTATTTGCAGGATAGAGACTCTGAATGAAGAGCTGACATTTCTTTTCTTTTATTATTATTTTTTAATTTTTAATTTTAAAGATGGGTACGATTCAGGGTTAGGTATGTATACAAATGGTCATTGTCCAGCAAAAGTTGGACCTCACTTTGGTCCCCACTTCACCTGACTTGAGATCAGTTACCCCTATTGATGAAACATTTCCCACCCCCTCCCCTGGCAGTTCCCCACTACTGCCAATCCCTTTCTTAGAGTATTGTAATAATTGTTGAGGGTCCTCTTATGAATGAGAGCCTGGGGCACTCAGTTCTTTGTTTCTGTGATAGATCACTGAGTATTATAAACTCTAAATCCATCCAAGTTGCTGCAAAGTTCATAATTTTGTCCTTTTTTTATGGCTGTGTAATATTCCATCGTGTATATGTACCTCATTTTTTAAAATCCAGTTCACTTTTGATGGGAAGCACGGTTGGTTCCATGTTTTTATTATTGTGAATAATGGTGCAATAAACATGCATCTTCAGGTATCTTTTTCGTAGATGCAGGTCTGCTGGACCCATGTAAGTATGGGTGAATTTTGGTATATGTGGGCATCCTAGAACCAATTCTCTGTGTATAGTGAGGGACAAATGGTATCTATTTATAGTTGTATGTAGTTTTCATGCAATGAAATGCACACATATTATGTGTATATTTGTTGAATTTGGACAAATGCCTGCATCTAGGGAAATACTAGTTTTTTTTCTGATAGAATATTGAGATACTGAAATTCATAACCAGTGCAATGGTTTATATTAAGTCACAGAGAATTGCACAGAGACATAAAGAAAAGCCATCAGGGAAAGTCAGAATCAATATGTGAGAAAAACATATCTAAAATTCAATAATTTAAATAGCCAGCAATGCTCATATTTTTAAAACTGTTTCCTTTTTAGAATAATAAATATGATGGGTTTTATTGTAACTAGAATTCCACATGGAAGAGATAAGGTTGTTAATTTGATTTATCTATCAATTACTCAATATGTTTAATTTGTACAAGTATTACTGAAATTCAGGTTAATGAGATGTTTCAAGGTTCTAAAGAAAGTCAATAGTTTTAATTCAATATTTCATAATTGTAATATTGGCACAATAAAAATATTGTCGGCATATAGCCGGGCTTGGTGGCTCAGCCTGTAATCCCGCGCCTTTGGGAGGCTGAGGTGAGTGGATTGCCTGAGCCCGCGGGTTCGAGAACCGCCTGGGCAGCGAGACCTCATCTCTACAATAAATCAAAAAATTAGCTGGGCGTGGTAGCACGTGCCTGTAATTCCGGCTACTTGGAAGGCTGAGGCGGAAGGATCGCCAGAGCCCAGCAGGTCGAGGTTGCGGTGGCCGGAAGCGGCCACTGCACTCCAGTCTGGGCGACAGTGAGACTCCAACTCAAAAAAAAAAAAAAAAATATTGTCTGCATATAGATGATATACTTATTCCAAAATACTGTAAACAGTTCTCAATATGCTATTCTTGTTGAAGAACTCGGTTAATTGGATTATACAATATAGGCTTATTTTTGTGCACTCCACTTAAGTTCGAAAGTATCCCTAATTGAAACAACACTACAAAAATGCTCATTTTAAAAGGTATTTATGTAACTTGAATGCAACCATGGCTAGCTCTCTTTATAACTGTCAGCAATAATCAGTACATCATTTTTCATACATGCCAGTGAATAGATATCAAAGCATATGAGCCTCCTTTAAAATTTTTATTTATTTATTTATTTATTTATTACTATTATTTTTGAGTTGGATTCTCACTCTGTCACCCAGGCTGGAGTGCAGTGGCATGATCATGGCTCACTGCAGCCTTGACCTCTTAGGCCCAGGCCATATTTCTGCCTCACTCTCCTAGCTAGCTGGGAATATTGGTGCACACAACTCCCACCATTAGCTGTTTTTTTTGTAGAGATTGGGTCTTACTATGTTGCCCAGGCTGATCTCAAATTCTTGGGCTCAAGAAATCCTCCTGCCTCAGTCTCCCGAAGTGCTGGGGTTACAGGTATGAGCTACTGTGCCTGGGTGAGCCACCTTTTTTAAAAAGTAAAAATTAATTTGGTCTCTATATGTTGTCAAATCTTAGAGAAACAAAGATCTTATTTTACTTCTTAAAAAATGATTTTCTCAGCCATAGTTTTAATCGAAGCAGTTTGTTATAAATGGTGTAATTTATTGCAAGTTCTGCCACTCATAAAATAAATGTGTCATCAGTTAAGTATTTAAAAAACAACCAACCAACCAACAATTTCCACTTTTCCTCTTCTATGGGGTAGATTTTTTTAACCAAATTAATCCTATTATTATTTTGCATCTTTTTAGGATTAATGGGCTGAATTCACCCCATACAATTGGATAAAGATGATTTAGAGACAGGCTCCATCACTCATAAGCAGACCCTGAACATTTACCATAATACTATAAGAAAGGGATTGGCAATAGTAGGACTCTGCCAGGGAAGGTGGGGAGGCAGGAGACATAACATCCATAAACGTGCCTGATTTCAAACTAGGGGAAGTGGGTACCATAAAGGAAGCCCAAACTTTACCTGTACAATGACCACTTATATACTTAATCCTAAATTGTGCATCACATCTTTAAAAAAAATTAAAAAAAAAAAAAAAGAAATAGGTGATGGCAAACTAAATACACTAAAACTATTCTTTTTCTAAAAAATAAGAATTAAAACTGTTTGGTATACTATAATAACTGATCAGTTTTACATTGTTGGCTAATTATAACTAGCTGATTTTTAATCTATAGACTAAAATCAAAGTAAACAAATAAAGCCGTATGTTAAAAAAAAAAGAGATAGACTGCAATTCACACATGTATTACTACCGCTAAACTTTTAGAATTCTGCTTCCAGTTTCAATTTCATGCATATTTTAATTTGTTTTACTTCCAGTCTTGACTATATAAAGAGTGTAGTTTAAATTTTTTAGTTAATTATGTCAGTATGACCAATGTATTGTGATCTTACAATAGAAAGTGTTAACAACTCAATTGACTGCCACTAAAGATATTTTTTTGAAATGCTATACTATTTTTGTTTCTGTATTTTAGATACATCAGTAATGTTTAATATTGTAGTAAGCAGAGCAATATCTCCGCATTAGAATAAACTATGCTGACAATTTTCAACAAAAATAGCTTTTTCCTCCCAGAGCTGAGATTATACAAGTCTCTTTCAGTTTCCCTCTCAAAATGTAATTTGAAAAGGAAACACATGTAATTTGAAAAGGAAACAAGCTCATGAGGCTTATGAAAAAGTTTAATTTTTCATACTTTATGTCAACAACCCTAAATAAGCAAAATGACCCACACCACAATCTTCATCCTAATCACAAAATTCAGAGCCATTAATCACAAAAAGGATTTGGAGAGAAGTCCCATGGGTTTTCTCATGAAGTCATTTTAAATTTTTTCCTGGAAGAATTAAGAGTCTTAACAGCATTTTTGAGCTTGAGATAACTAGGAAATGACAAGGAAAGATAAAGAAAAGCCAAGATTTGAAGAATAAAGAAGAAATGTGAGACCCCTTCAAAAAAGACATGCAAATGTCCAAAAAAAAGAAAACAGTCACCACTCTGAATTGTGAACAACCTGCCCACAGACCAACCAACTACTGCATCATCTAGTTATTTCTCAAGATTGCAACTTATTGACTCGTTTTTTTGTTCTCTCATTTTTTTTCTGTACATACTTTTCACAACTCAGAGTAGTTATGCTTGGCATTCCACTTTCTAACAATGGGTCAGCAAAAAAAAAAAAAAAAAAAAAAAAAAAAAAAAAAAAGGGTGTCCTCTGCTTTGTGGCTTGCATTATTTCTCCAGCAGTGGGGACACACGAGCACACGAGTCCTTTGGGGGTCCCCTTTACCTTCATCAGCAATTCCCACCCTCACCTGCATACTTTTGTCATTTGCCTGGACACACCCACTCTACCTTCACTGGTCACCATACATGGTGACTGCGATTTCTACATCAAAATTGGGCAGGACCCCCTGAACTCTTGTTCCTTTAACCCAATTACCTTAATGTTGCTCTCCTCCACACCTCCTCAGCAAGCCTCTGCCCACATCATGATCAGTAAGACATTATCCCTGAAACACTGACCAACCACTCCACTCTCCAATGCCAGCTACTTTCATGCAGTCCACCCACTCTTTGCTACCACATTCAGAATTTTCTGAGTGTAGTGAGAACTTTCTCAAAATGACCTTTATACTGTCTCCTTACTCCTTCCTGCCCTCACTTCCTGACTCAGTACAGATCCTGAGTGTCCCTGAAAACCCCTCTGGAATCCTAACATTGGCCAGGTAGGTTTTGCATCTCAAGAGAAATATTTGGCCCTACACTAGCGAGAAGCAGTACTTTGCAACTTGGTTACTGGGCAGGAGGAAGCCAGCAGGTCATTGTGACAAGTGGGGCTTCAGGTGGCCACGGTGCCAGATGCAGATGGGTCTCAGCTAACAGGTCAACAAGTGGCTGCAGCATCACACAGACATTGAAAATGAACCACACAGAAGACTCACCTGCATGCAGACTACTTATGCGCCTAATCCTAACTTGTATCTCACATCTTTATAATAAAACACTATTATAAAGGAAAAAAAAAAAGGCCGGGCGCAGTGACGCAAGTCTGTAATTCCAGCACTTTGGGAGGCCAAAGCGAGAGGATGGCCTGAGTCCAGGGGGTTGAGACCAGCCTGGGCATCTTGGTGAGACCTCGTCTCTACAATATATCGAAACATTAACCAGGGGTAACCCCCTCGGGTCCCCTCCCGCTCTGGGAGCTTTTCTGTCCTCTCAATAAATCCTGCTTTAAAAAAAATTAGTCAGGTGTGGTAGTGCACGCCTATAGTTCCAGCTACTTGGAAGCTGAGGCGGAAGGATCGCCTGAGCTGACCAGGTCAGTGCTGGAGTGGCTGTGAGCGTGCCACAGCACTCCAGCCTGGGCAACAGAGTGAGACTCTGACTCAAAAAATAAAACAATAAAAATAAAGAGAAAAAAAAAGACTCTCCAAGTGCTCTAGGTTGACTTAGTATGGCAACTTTGCTGTGAATAATGAAGGGATCAATTTGAGAAAGAAAGAACTATCAGAAAGTCTTCAAAAGAAAAAAAATGACTTGAAAAATTAAGGTGAAAAGTATTTGTAATACTTAAAAGAAAAGCTCCACAGCATTACAATTCCATCAAAACTTTATAACCAATATCTAGTGACATCAATGTTATAATTTATTTTCATTATGATATTAGAGAAAAGGGTACATGTAAGTTACCTTAAAAGTCAAATGGGGGTTGGGCTCAGTGGTTCAGCCTGTCATCCCAGCACTTTGGGAGGCCAAGATGAGTGGATTAAACCTGTATCAGTAGGAGCAATTAATTATATGAAATCCTGCTTTAGATTCTATGGCAGATAACACAGATGGCGAGTGTGGTATTCTAATATGAACACTTATTGTAACTTCAACATTAATTGGTTATTTCAAATAGCTAGTTTCAAAAAGTTTTACAAACACTCTTTTCATAAAACATTCAGTAAAGCTTTCTTAAATCTTTCCCGTAAACTATCTTTCCCTGAATTATTTATCGAGAAGATAAGCAAACAAACTCACAATCTTTACTTTTAAAAAATAATACCCTTAAGTACTGAAATGCTCATTTCCAGTGGAAAAATTCATTTGAATTTTTTTTTTTTTTTTGAGTTGGAGTCTCACTCCATCGCCCAGGCCAGAGTGCAGTGGCATGCTCATGGCCAACCTAGTGACAACCTGCTGGCTCCGGCGATCCTTCCATCTCAGTCTTCCAAGTAACCAGAACTATAGGTGTGCACTACCACGCCCAGCTCATTTTTTAGTTACTGTAGAGACAAGGTATCGCCAAGTTGCCTGGGTTGTTCTTGAACCCGTGGGCTCAGACAATCCACTCGTCTTGGCCTCCCAAAGTGCTAGGATGACAGGCTGAACCACCAAGCACGGCCCCCATTTTACTTTTAAGGTACACTTATGTGTACCCTTTTCTCTAATATCATAATGAAAATAAATTATAACATTGATGTCACTAGATATTGGTTATAAAGTTTTGATGGAATTGCAATGCTGTGGAGCTTTTCTTTTAAGTATTACAAATACTTTTCACCTTCAACAGACTTGAATAAACAGTAAGCTCCCATATACACTAGTGTTTTCCTTGCACCATCTATCACACTTATCATACTCTTGACCTCATCGATAGGTATTTTCTCATCACCATAGAGCAACAGATTCTAATTTACCATTTTTTAATGTAGTCAAGCAAGGAAGAAGTTCTACAGGATGTATTGTTTTGTGTTTAGTTTTCTGTTAACTCACTTTAAAATTCAGGCTCAGCAAGATTAAAATGCATACACCTGAGAGTCTGCAAAGCATTTACACACCCACTAAATCTTAAATTAAGATGCCATCTTACTTAAGTTGAAAATGTATTCAAATAAAAAACAGAACAATATTTTTTTTCTGGGATAACACTCAAAATAATATGCTTAATGTATTCAGGAATAGATTGTATCAGTCTCAGAACATTAATGTTATAAGGATTATACACAGATTTAATGTGAGATACAGTAAATTATCTTAGCGGGAAGAGTCAGAAGTGGTTATTAATAGTAGTTTAATGCTTTTAAGTTTTTCCCCCAAAAAATCATATTTGCACTAAAAATTACACTTGTTTGATGGGTTCATAGAGTTATAAAGAACCTTAGATGTATTGTAATGAATAGTTTTCACATAGAGTAATGTGAAGAGAATGTTTAAAAGCTTATGGCATTTGAAGATTATAGTGCAAGACTGGTAAATAAAGAGTGGGTGAGATGAACTTCAATTAATTGCTGTCAGATGTAATGTTCTTTTAAAGCTAAATACAGTAAAGTTTTGATACCTAGAATTTAGTGGGAAGATGAAGGTTGCCACCTAACTGCATATATTCATGATTTCCACAGTGCCTCTAGATGACTTTAGTAGTAGTTATTGTGTAACTGCTTATTTTTTGTTCAGTCAAGATATTCATTTAAGCATCAGAAACTGAAAGTTCTGGAAGATTAGAGTAGAAAAACGAATTCTTGTGATTAGGAGGTACAGAGAAGTAAGGGTGATGATGAGGTCTAACTAGTCTACTTGAAGACTAATTTTAAAAGAGTAATTTCAAAGGTAAAGTACCCAGAGACTTCATAAATGCTGTCTAAAACGCATCTAAAATCCACTCTCCTCTCTTGAGCATAGAGTTGGACATTTTCAAGGTTTCCTACAATTAGATGTTATCCTGTGTCTGGGTCCTCTCAAAGAAATATTAAGGAAGTGGATGAAAACACACAGCTCTACCGCCTTGAAAGAAATCTTGCATGCTGGTGTCTCCATCCTATTTCTCCTGCCAGCTAAGGTGTGGTGTGTCTACATACCCTTGAAAATCATATGTTTAAACAGATAGCATAGCAAGAACAAATCTTGAAATGTTGAAAAAGAAATAAGACTTTATAGTTCTAGCCTTTGCATTTGGGGACTTTTATCATAATAACAGTTTAGAACATCCTAATAGAACCAACAATTAAAGTTGACTTCAGAAACAGTCTACATCTTTTAGGAATCACCTAAAAGTTATAAAAATCACCATCCATATGACCCACAATCCCCCTAATGAGAATACACCTAGAGGAACTCAAATCACTCTATGAAAAAGATACTTGCACATGCATGTTTATTGTAGCATATTCACAATAGCAAAAACATGGAACCAACTGTATCGCCCATCAAAAGAGGACTGGATTAAAAAAAGAGGTATATATACATGATGGACTATTATGCAGCCATAAAGGAGGACAAAATTATGAACTTTGCAGCAACTTGAATGGATCTAGAGTCTATAATACTCAGTGATCTGTCACAGAAGAAAAGAACTGAGTACCACATGTAGTCACTCAAGCGGACCTTGAACAATTATCATAATGCTTTAAGGAACGGATTGGCAGTAGTGGGAAACTGCCAGGGGAGGGAGGATGTAATTGGCAATAGTGGGAAACTGCTGTGGTGGGGCACACCTCATCAATAAGGGTACCTGCATAATGAACATTTGTATACCTAACCCTGATTTGCACACCATATCTTTAAAATTAAAAAATAAATTAATAAAAGTAAGAAGAAGTAAAATTCTTAAAATAAATAAAAAAGAAAGTCTACAATAAATCACTTTGGGTTTTGTTTAAAACTATCTACTTATGCAGAAAGGAAGTGATCTTTCAGCTCTTGAAAGTGTGTGCATGTGTTTGGCAAATAGTTACTCCAAGTCAATATGAAATCTTCCTAAATGGGTCTTCCAGGCCTCTGGTGGCCCTACCAAATGGCCCTCCAAACAACAGTCTGAGTGAGACTTCCAGAATGATTTACCACTAATAGTAAAATAAATCCCAAAATTACTTAACATGAACTGCAAAGCCTTGTCCAGGTCTCCATCTTCTGCTGCCCCTCATCCTGTCACACTGATGCTGTTTGACTTTGAACTGGCCTAACCTCTTCCCGTTCTAAGACCTCCTTGAACTGTATTTTCTTTCCTCCTTCTTTGTCTAGTCTATGCTCACCAACTCCCACTCTCACCTAAAATATCAGTTTCTTTGCAGCCTTTTCCTCTTCTCCCAGACTAGCTGATGTCACCCAGACTTTTCCAGTGGACCCCCAGAAGAGTGGCAGGTTAGGTATGTGTGCAGTTATTTAATATTGACCTTTCTCACTTGCACTTGAAGATCTGTGAAAGCAATGACTATGTTTGCCTTGTAATTTTCTACACCTCAAATGTCAATGACAGACCCTGGATACACTGGATCCCTCAAAAGTCCTCTTTAAAACAAACATCTGAAGCACAGTCTGTAGCCTTGTGAGGATCATCCCTTTGCTCTCTGGGAAACCACAGGCATCAACTACTTTCTAGAAGGTTGGAGTCTGAGACTATAAAGACCCTGTCCCACTGACCATTTTCTCAGCTCCAGAGTGAGTATGTTTCAACCCAAACTATACAGGGAGCAGATCTTCCTTCTTTCTTTTGGGGCAACTCTTTACAGTATCTTCATGACTGTACAGGCTTTAGGGCAAAGGGAGAGGGATGGCTGCCTGGTTCACACTCTCCCTGCTGATCTAAGGAACTCGAGAGCTTGCAGTTAGGGTAGATATTTTGTTTTATTCTTCTTTATTCTTTCACAATATTCCCATTATGTTTTGCCCACATCCTAAGCTTATTGTGTATATGAGAAAATGACAACAAAAAGAATCTTCTATGAAATTTTGACTTTCAGTATCTTACCCTTTGAGGGACACGGAAAGGGATCCTGGGTCAGACCCAAAACATGGGAGAAAATGACTACTAAACTGAAAAACTCTTTCTCAGGCTGATTGGGGATGGGGAGGAGTGAGATGGAAAATATAAGAAGATAATAGTCCCTGGGGATCTAAAACTTGGGGGGTTAGTCAGGAAAAGACAATGTGCTCAACAAAGACAGACTCTGTCTCCTCCCAGTCTCAGAAGTCAATGCCCATTCCTAAGCCAAGGGGCTATACTAGGCATATTTTTCTAGTATCTGGAGAGTCTCTTCTCAATGGAGACCAGTGGGAGGCCATTACACAGACTATTAGGAGTAAAACCTGAAACTTTTCTCAGATTCCCTCCTGGGATTGGGCAGTGTCGCAAGATACTGAGTGGTGGAGGTGCCAGAGGTGAAGTTGAGCCAAACTGGTCCTAGTTTGAGTCAGAATTCCTTATATACCTGTAAACATTTCCAACTGGACCTGGCAACCAGGATGCAGATCTTCAGCAGAGGGCTCTTTTTTAATGTTTTTATTTTATTATTATAAAGATGTGGGGTACAATTAACAAAGAACAGAGTGCCATATGTTCTCACTCATAAGCCACCTTGAGCAGAGGGCTCTTCTTACCGGAATCCAGCTATTTCTTCCAACTTGTGCTTCATGGATTCTCATAGATTACTTGGGAAAAGATTCATGTTCTTTTTCTTCTATGTCTGTGACACTATTTGAATTGTGTGTGCTATTTGCATTAAAATTGTATGAGCCACTGAACAGGTAAATTGAAAAGAGAAAGAGAATTTCTCCAAAAGTGATGAAGTAGTAATTGTGTTGGGGAACATATACATTTTCAAGATTGTTCCTGAAAAATTTCTTCGCTGAACACCAGGATTTATCAGCTCACATCCTTTTGAGTTCTGAGCTAACTCATGAAAAAAATATATTGGAACTATATGAGATAACACACCCACCTATTGCAATGAAAGGGGTGTGTATCTTCTAGGAGGTATCCATCTGCCTTCACTGTGTGCTTAAGCTCATTGCTCATGCCTCTAAAAACACACACCATTCCTTGTTGTGTATTCAATACCTCCCATTGCCCTAATTTTCCCCTTTAACAGTTTCTTGTAATTCTTACAGCTAAACTGCACAAAAGAACTGTCTGTACCTTCTGCTTCCATTTCTGCACTTTTTCTTCCATCTTTAATTCATTGCAGTCTGGCTTCTGTCCCTTTTCCCAGTGGAACCGTACCTTCTAATCAAGACCACTTGTGACCACGTGTCATCAAATCCTGTGGACATTTTTCTACTTTGCCACTTATTGATTCTCGTCCATGGATTCTGTGGCACCACCCTTTCTTGGTTTCACATCTGCCTTCTGCATCTCTTGATCAGTATCCTTTGAGAGAGATCGTGTTTCTAAATGTTTTGACACTGACCTTTATTCTTCTGTCCCTACATTCTTTCCTTGTCTAATCTTGGCAACTCTCTAACGTAGAGTCCCACTCGAGTGTCAAGATTTTGCAAATGTCCATCCTCATATAGATCAAAACGCGAAGTTTCATAATATTCCCTTCTCTGTTGCTCATCTCCATTCAAACTCAACTGTTTGGCACACATCTCATCATTTCCCCTCATCACCACCACCTTCACTCTCCACCTCCATCAAGAATCTCAATTATCTTCCTACCTTATTCCAGCAACTTTGTTTGTTCAGGGTAGAGGCCTGACACATTCTTTCATCATTGGGCTCATCATTCATCTCAGGTTCTGCCATACGGCACAACTTCACCAAGAGACTTCTCGGTAGATGTGCTGGCAAGAGCACTCCTGTGTTGCTCAGTGCACACCTGGCAGCTATATGCACTAGTATTCTCCTTCTCTTTCATCACCCACATTCAAACTGTCACCACATATGTATAACTTTGCTTCTGGAATATCTCTTGCATATATCCTTTTTTTTCATTCACTTTTTAGTAGAGTGTGTGACAATTTTTTTCCTGGATTTTGGGTCCAGCGGCTTACCTTGTCTCCAGGCTCTTGTGCTACCCCTCTAGAATCTGTAGTCAGAGTGACTTTATAAACTTGGTTCTGTTACTTAAACTCTTGGATAGCATCTCATTACCCTGTAGTTCATAAGCAAACCACCTAGCTCTCACATCCTTCAGGTCCAGACTCTCCTCCCGTACTCTCACCACTCTTCCTCCAGGGTTGGGATTTGCTAACCTTCTTCACTTGTCCTAAGGGTACCAGGCTATCTTTCTCCTGCAGGCCTTTGTTACATCCTCTACCAGAAACAGAATCCACCCCACCCACATCCTTCATCCCTGGTGTAGGTATCAGCTTGAACATCCCTTTATTGGAGACTCTGTCTCTGACCCCCAGGTCAGGCAGGCCTGCCCTGCTTCTATTCCTCAGTGCCCTGTACTCTCCCCATGATGACATTATGGACTAATGGCAATTACAGGTTTCCTTGTCTCCCAGGAAGATGGGGATATCTTGTTCACAAGCATATTCCCAGCATCCGCACAACCTTTGGAACATAGCAGGTACTGAGCAAATTGCTGCTGTTGACTGTGTATGTTCTATCCTTTTCTTAGAGTCTCAATTATACGTAATTTAAAAACCACACAAACTTAAAACTCTGTGTCTTTTGGAATACTATGATCATTGAGACACAAGTTAGATATTTAATTGTTTCCTCTCAACTTGATCCTGAAAAGAAAAATGAGCTTCTAAAGAGTAAATAAAAATAAAAAGTCTCAAATTTAAAAAACATTATGTTTAACAACTTCCAGACTTAAATCTATACTAAAAATAAGTGTTTTTGCTCAAGAAGATAATTTTGTGACAACTTTTCTGAGGAAAATAAAGTGGTTCCTCGTTTTACTCAGAATTGCTTCTCATTGAAGTCCTTGAGATTTAATTTTCATGTGGGGTAAGGAAGAACTAGATTAACAGAAAAAAAAGATTCACCTTTTAATAACTTGGCAAATTTTAGCATATTTTTACTATAGACTATTTAATAGTACAAAGACCTAACAATGGAGAAACACATGGCATATTATTTCATTATTGTATTCTTGGTTTTGTTTTGTTCTATTCTGTTTTTCTGTCCCAGGGGAATAGTTTATAATTTTCTATCATTTATTTTTCTCACTTCCCTTTTGCATTCTTGCTGAATATATGTTCTAAGGAGAAATATATTCCTAGCTTAAAATGTAATGAAACACCTCTTGAATGCAAATGCATTATTAGAAACTCTTGGATATTTATTTTGACATGTAAATGTTTGAACCGGAGCCAACAAATTATTCCCTGAAATAACAAAACAGTTGATAATGTTTGGATGCTTTATTTGATTTCTGACATTATTTTATCTCCTACATTTTGATGAGAATTTTTTTATGGACTTTCAGGCTATAGAAAGCTTTTGGCTCAGAATCTTCTGGTTGCAGATTTCTCAGGGAAGACAACAGATTTGTGGAAAGTAGGGGCAGTCATCAGCTGTGTGTGTCAATAGAACAGATAGTTTTAAGAAGCATCGTAGAGCCTATTCTTCCTCTTTCAGAGATGCTCTATCAATTCTAACAGAAAAGTCACAGATGACACAACTGGAAAGCTTAAGAAACTATGGAAAACGTTACATAAATTACTATTTTGCATTGAGTGGAATTTATGTCCTAGACATTGTGCAATAAAGGTAAAATGAAAGTCACATACACACATGAAATTTTAAATTTTTTAAGGAAAATAACATTTTTGTGTACATAAAAAGATGGCATTAATTTTAGCATTATTTATTCAGCATTATATATCAAAATTTTCTCATTTCAATATATAATAAATTAAGAATTATAAATAAGCTTGTGGGTAGTAGATTGTGTATTGGAGAACACAGATCTAGACATTTAGAAAAAGGGTGATGGTTGGGGCTGGAGCAGCCAGAAAAAGTCTTCAGGGAGAAAGAGAATTTTAAACTTGCAGTTGATTAGACTGGTAAGAAAAGTGTGCAGTATATGTTTGGAGAATGATTTGGAGTCAGAATTGCTTTGCCATCTTTATGGAAAAATAATTGACTAATTAAAGTAGTGCATATTTAAGAGATACAACTTAACCTATAAATGTTGAGCTTTTAAAAGAGATGTCTGGGTCAGGCGCAAGGGCTCATGCCTATAATCCCAGCACTTTGGGAGGCCAAGGTGAGAGGACCGCCTGAGCCCACGGGTTCAAGACCTGCCTGGGCAACTTGGGAAAATCTCATCTCTACAATAAATAAAAAAAAAATTAGTCAGGTATGGTGGCACGTGCTTGTAGCTCCAGCTATGTGGAAGGATCGCCTGAGTCCTGCAGGTTGAGGCTGTGGTGGCCATGAGTATGCCGCTGTACTCCAGCCTGGGGAACAGAGTGAGACTCAAACTCAAAAAATAAAAATAAAAAATAAAAGAAATGTTTAATACTTAAGAATTGAAATCAATACATCAAAGAGGTGACTTCTCCCCCCATTTTTTAAATTTTTTTGTCAATTTTGTGAAAGATTGGTCAGTCAAAATACCTTGTTACTAGGAGAAGTATTTGGCTACTGGTAGAGTCATCTGGGAAAAAAATTGGGGTTGTGGATTTTGACCTTATATTTCTCAAACCATTGAAACAATCCTGCCAAGAAAAATAAAATCAACAGAAATCATGCAATGACATATGATAGAAGACTTACCCTAAAGCCAATCAGGCAAAAAATACCTATGATACTGGGCTTTTCTGCTACTAGCACAATTTATAAATTATTCACTTTCTTCTCTATATTCTGCATAGCAACATGCCATTGGTGTCCTCACGGAAGTGAGAAGGAATAATAAAATTCCACTTTGCTACATGCCAGGAAGTCAAACTTTTTGTTCTCTTTTGTGTCAAAAAGTGCGCTCATGGAATTCCACATAAGCCAATGTTCACATTCAATTTATCCTCAATTTTAGGGGAAAATGTGAGTCACAACAATGTCTCATGTATCCCACTGTGTATTTACAATGGAATTAGATTTCCCAAGCAGGAAAACAAGACCTTTAACTCTCAGATACTGAATTGGATTAATATTACCAATACCTTAGTAGATTATCCTCCAATACTAGTTCTTATTTCCTATTAAGTATAATTTACTTTTAAACCAAAACTTTGCTTTAAACTAAAAGGAGAAATAAAGTCAATTGAATCTCTGTGAAAACAGATGGTTCCTGAGATTTAAAAACTACCAAAACAATCCTTAGCAAAAGAAACAAAGTGGGAAGTATCACACTCCCAGACTTTAAACTTTATGATAAAGCTACAGTTATCAAAACATCCTGGTATTGGTACCAGAACAGGCATATGGACCAATAGAACAAGATAGAGATCCCAGAAGCAAAAACTCCATTTCTCAATCAACTCATCTTTGACAAAGACTCCACCAACAACCACTGGGGAGAGGAGAACTTATTCAGTAAATGGTGCTGGGAAAACTGGTTGACCACATGCAGAAGATTGAAACAGGACCCTTACCTATCACCATACACAAAAGTCAACTCTAAATGGATCAAAGACCTAAACGTAAAACCTCAAACTATAAGAATCTTAGAAAATGCAGGAAACACCCTTACAGAACTTGGAGTAGGCAACCAATTCCTGAATAAAACTCCACGTGTTCATGCTATCAGAGATAAGATAGACAAGTGGGACCTGATTAAACTGAAAAGCTTCTGCAAAGCAAAAGAAGCTATCAAGAGAGCAGAGAGACAGCCTACAGAATGGGAAAAAAATATGCCAACTGTATATCTGACAGAGGCCTAACATCCAGGATTAACAAGTAACTTAAAAGTGATAAAAGAAAAAAACAAAACAAAACAAAAACAAAAAACAGACGGTCACATTAAAAAGTGAACAAAAGACATAAATAGACACTTCTCAAAAGAAGATATATGGGCAACCAACAGACACATGAAAAAGTGCTCAGCCACATTAATCATCAGAGAAATGTAAATCAAGACTACATTGAGATACCATCTAACCCCAGTAAGAACAACAACAGATGCTGGAGAGGATGTGGAGAAAAGGGAACACTTCTACACTGCTGGTAGGAATGCAAACTAGTTCAACCTCTATGGAAAACAGTGTGGCAATTTCTAAAATAACTAGATATTGACCTTCCATATGACCCAGCAATCTCCCTACTGGAAATATACCCAGAGGAACTCAAAACATTCTACAAAAAAAGATACCTGCACATTCATGTTTATTGATGCATTATTCGCAATAACAAAAATATGGAACCAAATGTGCTGCCCATCAGAACTGGACTGGATAAAAAAAAAGTGGTACATATACACAATGGAATATTACACAGCTATAAAAAAAGGACAAACATATGGCCTTTGCAGCAAATTGGGTGGATTTAGAGTCAATAATACTCAGTAATCTATCGCAGAAACAAAGAACAGAGTACCACATGTTGTCACACATAAGTGAACCTTGACCATTTACCATTATACTATAAGAAAGGAATCGGCAATAGCGGGAACCTGTTGCAGTGGAGGTGGGGGACACAACATCAATAAGGGTACCTGATCTCAAACCAGGCCCAAACTTTACTTGTACAATGTCCACTTATAAATCTCATCCTGAATTGTACCACACACCTTTAAAATAAAATATATCAACCAGGCTCGGTGGCTCAACGTGTAATCCCAGTGCTTTAGGAGGCTGAGTTGAGTGAATTGCCTGAACCCGCAGGTTCGAGACCTGAATGGGCAACTTGGCAAGACCTCATCTCTACAATAAATCTAAAAATTAGCTGGGCGTGGTAGTGCACGCCTGTAGTTCCAGCTACTTGGAAGGCTGAGGTGGAAGGATCACTGGAGCCTAGCAGGTCGAGGCTGTGGCAGCCGGGAGTGGCCACTGCTCTCCAGTCTGGGTGAAAGAGTGAGACTCCAACTCAAAAAAATAAAATAAAAAATATAAAAAAAAATAAATGATATAAATCTTCAAAAAATATATAAATATAAAAACTACCAGAAATTTTAATGGTGTACAGAAGCAGTGACACATCTACAGATTGCACACTAAAAATTATTTAGTTGTCAAATGAATATGGCCTAAAGTGTTGAAATAACTTTCAGCCAGTAGGGTCATTCTGGTGACTGAGGGTGCTGTGCAAATCAGGATACAATTCAGCTACAAATAACTGAGATTTTTCTTAATCTAAGGGGGGTATGTAGGGAGGCGAGTTCTTTTTAACTACCATGTGGGGCAGAGGGAAAAAAATTAGATAGAGATCCTCACTCTGGGGAAGTAGATGGATTTTTTTTTAACAGTTAGGCTGCCACCTTTGTCCTAACCATGAGATGAACCAGCATCTTCAGCCTCTAAGCCAGCACACACTCAGCTCCCCCTGGGGGCACAGTCACTCACATTTCTGCATACTCACACCTGGACTCAGAGAGCAGGTGTCCTGTGCAGTGTCAAGAATAAAGCTTTTCTGTTAAATCTGCTAGTAGCCCACTCTTCACTTAAAGGACTGAAACTTAATGGAACATCAAATACTTTTCAAGCTGCAATTGCTCTATGAAGTAACTCTTCTACTCAAATGGTTATTCCAAACTACATAAGATAGTGGACAATTGAAATGAAGTTATCTTCATCCATATTATTATTATCATGATTAAACTTTATTAGTAATATTTTTAGAGACACGGCCTTGCTCTGTTGCCCAGGCTATAGTTCAGGGAACTGATCCTAGCTCACTGCAACCTGGAATTTATAGGCTCAAGTGCTTCTCCCACCTCAGCCTCCTGAGTAGTGGGGATGTATTATTATTATTATTATTATTATTATTCCAACATCTTCAAAGCAGGCAGTCCACATATGATGCACCTGGGGGCAGTTCCAGACACATTCCTTGGCAAAAGTCACTGCCCTCTAGCTTTATCTTTGTCTTTCTTCCCAACTGCTATACATTCTGAATCTAAGGGCTCTTTGAAACATAAACTGCACTGAATGAATTCAACCGAGAGTCCACACACCACACTTGGCAGAGTGGGCCTTTGTGTGTGGCAAGTCTCTGGTGTTAGCGAGTCTAATTTGTATGAGTGGAACCCAATTTGAGAAAATAATCATCTATGTGATTCTTCTCCCTACGACCATGAGGTGAGGTGGGAACTCCCTACGACCCAGGCAAGAGGTGGGAACTACCACTCACCCAGGCTCAGCTCCAGGTAGTGTCCATCCAGGTGATGCTGGAAGATCTCAGAGGGGACCCAGGCAGGCAGAATGGGACTTCTCCTGCCTGAAAACACCTGCAGATTTAGAGGGAAGTTTGGAGAGGATGTGAGTTGGATCTAAATAAACTAGGCTTCAACCACCCTGGGGTTGACATCTTGGAAGCTCCTTTAAGATCAAAGCTCTAGGATAAAGAACCCATGTCCACATCAAGGCAAGTGGTTGGGGAAGAAGACAAGCCTCCACTGAAACATCCTCTTGCAGCTGCAGACAGAATGATGGCTTCATAAAGTTCCCAGGTTTTCAGAAGGGCGAGGGGGTTAGAAGAGAGAGGCGGAGTGTGCCTGGCCCTCAGTGGGGGTGATGAAGGTAGCCTTGGAAACAAGCCGATTTGAGAGGATAGCGGCCACCGTCTTAATAAATTGCAATTTCAGGGATCCTGACAAGGGCCAAGGCAACTCCTGAGGCAGTTTGGTCAAGTCCAGCGCTGAAAAGATGGGTCACCAAGCAAGAGGCCAGCAGAGGCCAAAGTGGAGCATGATGGGAAGTGGGTGTTCCCAACTCAGCTTCTGTATAGGAAATTATGTTGTAAATTCCAGGGACTGTTACTATGTGATTGCTTCCCATTCTCCAGCAATTCTCAAATTTTAATGTGCACAGGAGTCACCTGGGGATCTTATTGAACACAGAGATTGACTCAGTTCATTGGCCTAAGTGTGGGTTTTTCCACCAATCACCTATGTGACACCCATACTGCTGGCCTGAGGACTTTGCTGTGAGTATCATGTATTTGGCACTTTACCCCTCAGGGCAGGAAACGCCTCTCCCACATCTGGTCTGTGCTGGAATCTTCAGTACGAGGTTTCTTGGGGAAGCCCACACTAAGCAACTCTGGCAGAGAGCAAATTCTTTCTCGTGTTGAGTTGAGGCATACAACTCCTGCCTTGCAGTCTTGCCCATACAGCTGATGTAGAGAGATGCCCATGTTTCTTCAGAGGCTGTGAGAAGGTAAGCAGAGCATCCTGTGGCTGAACTTGTTGACCTGGGAGCTCCTGCAGGCATCATTAAATTCTTCCCACCAACTTGAGGAAGCCCAAGAGCTGTGTTCCCTGTGGGCAGTTGGACTGGGCATTCTGCCTAGATTGAGGCCTCCCATAAAATGAAGGTTTCTTGATCTGCTGAAGACTGGATAAGATTCTGTCCAGAAAGGACAGTCATCCAATCCTTATCTTCATCAACCACTGGAATGTGAGGTTGGGGTGAGTTCTGAGCATCCTCCTTTCCAATCAGCTCATTTAAAGATGGAGACACTGAGGCCTCTGGAGACTTAGTAGATTTCTCTGAACTCACATGTTGAGTTTGGAGTTGCACCAAGACCAGTGTCCTACTATGGAGCTCCTTTTCCTTCATAACACACAATCTGGTACACTAAAGTTATACTAAAGTTGATGCCATACTCTGGATTGGGTAAGATGCCCTTTAGGTCATCTTAGAAACCCTAAAACATTAAAAAAAAAATAAATTACAATGCAAGGACAAACCTGATTCTTGCAAAACGATATGTACTTTGTACATAGCTTAGGGATCAAACAAAACAAAAACAAACAAAAAACAAAACAGATGTGTCAAGAAATGAAGTAAATTGCCACAGACTGATCAAAGTAAGAACTATGACTATTACAGATTGAAAGTTTGTGGACCCTCTCCTCAAATTCACATGTGGAAATCTACTCTCCATTGTCATGGTATCTGATGGTGAAGACTTTGGGGTGATTAGGTCTTGAGGGTGGAGCCCTCATGAGTGGGATCAATGCCCTTATAAGAAGAGGACAAAGAGGCAGCTCAGTCTCTGTCTGCTACATGAGGATAAAAGGAGAAGGCAGCCATCTGCAAATTGGAAGAGGGCCCTCACTAGAACGTGACCATGCTGGACCCTGATCTTAGATTTCTAGCTTCCCAACTGGGAGATATAAATGTTTGCTATTTTAGCCACTCAGTCTATTGTATTTTGTTACAGCAGCTAGAGTTGACTAAGACCTGGCTGAAAAAGACTCCAAGCATCATACTAGCCAACCTCCTCCTCTACTTAGAGCCAACACTCCTCATAAGGCAACTGGCAATCAACAGCCCTCTCCCACCCACTCCACACTTGCTGAAACAAATAGAACCACCTGATCACATCCAGATGGGGCAGCTCTGAAGAGACCTAATACTCTTCTTGAGAAATTCATCAACCAGAAGGGTGATGTGCAGTAGTTAGAGAACCTGTTCTATCGCCACAGTGCTCACCTGCATGGGTAAGTGTCATCAGTACTGATGAGAAAAATCTTCAGGAAAAAGTCAAGACTTGACCTAGATCACAGAAGGAGTGAGCTCACTGCAGTCATGAAACTCTGAGCCTAGAAGCACCAATTTCACAACTCAGACAGTTTCTTTATTCCCAGAACCATATGCTCATTTCTTAGCTGAACTATCCTGTGAGTGGTTGTCAAGGACTAAGATTTGTTAAATTTGTTTATTTTTGCTTTTCTCTCAGCTCAAAATTAGAAACATATGTTTGTCTCCTCTGCATATGAGGAGTTCAGCTTGAACTGTTTTCCTCATTTTATTCAGAGCAGATCAATCAAAACAGTTATCATTTCAAAACTGGTCTGTGAAAAATATGACATGCACAACTTATTTTATTAATTGTGTTTCTTTACAAACTAGCAAATAAACTCAATTAATTGAAATATGGCCACGCATCACAGTACCATAATGAGTTATACCTTCAGACAGGAGATGCTAATGGCATCATGAAGTTTGTGGAGGCAACATGAAAAGAAATACCAGAGCCATCAAGTCCCAGAGTTCGTGTCTGAAGTAGAGTCTACTAATGGAATTCAGGACTTTTCATCTTTTGGGTTTCTGTCTTTAATGGCACCAGAGTTGCAGCTGAGAAGAATTACCATCTGAAGACAGCTCCCAGGATGCTCCACAGAAGTCTGGAGAAGCTGACACAAATTTGTTCCTGGTCAGCCTTTGGGCATTGAGTGTGGTGCCAGGTACTTGTCTGCAGGGGTGAAAGATCACCAGCAGTGCAGGCAATTGGAAACGTTCAGATGTCATTCTGGGGCATTTATGAAGGCAGATGGCCACAACCTGGTCCAAAATTAGTGCTGTAGGTTGAGAGTTTTGTATAAAGAAGCCTGGAACTTATGTGACAAAAAGTAGTTAACACTGCATTGTATTACAGGAGCTGAGAAGAAAAGAAGGGCAAGTTTATTATCTATGAAGTACTAAGCTCACTTCTGTGCATACTTGTCTCTCTGTCTCTGTTTTTCTCTGCCTCTGTATTCTGTCCCTCTCTCTCTCTCTCCACATATATTTATATATATTTATACATGCAC
Source organism: Carlito syrichta (assembly GCF_000164805.1). Taxonomy (NCBI): domain Eukaryota; kingdom Metazoa; phylum Chordata; class Mammalia; order Primates; family Tarsiidae; genus Carlito; species Carlito syrichta. Next base: position 117,488 of record NW_007249980.1, read on the forward strand.
ATAATTTATTATTTTGTTTTCATATAAATCTTAAGAGATACACACTTAAATAACAATTTTATCCAGAAATGGAGGCTTAGAGTATAGTTAGAGCTCATGCAAGCTTCTACAGATATTCAGTGGTAGAGTGAGAATTAAATCTACCTAACTCTTTATGTCTCTCTATCTATAAACCATCTATTTATATCTTTGTCTCTATATATCACTTATTCACCATCATTTGTCTTATTTTCCAACCTAGTCTGGCAGGGATCAAGCACTTCATGAGTTGTGTTTACTAAGCCTCACTCTAACCACCCACCACCATGTCAATGTTCATTCTACTACATCCATGTGCTTTGCTAGAAGTCTACTTTGCCTGTTTTTGCCCCAGAATTTTCATTCTAATGCAAGATTTTCCATCTAGGCCTGGGAGATGATGGGGCTGACATAATCTTTCTCTAGAAAAGTAAAGGTCTGTATACATAAATTCTTGTTGAATTCAGCTGACCTTGACCTTAAAGGAGCAGAACTACTGAGAATGATGAGCTACAGAAGAAAAACATAATAAAGAAGTATGTTATGGATAGGTTATGAAAGGTCAATGGACCACAGAAGAATGTATAACAGAGCAGTCACCCATCTGCATAAATGAATTTCTATCTATGGTTAGTGTTGCTCTGAGTCTTGGAGAGGCAGAGATGAGTGAGGAAGGGTGTAGAGATTGTTATAACACCTACTTTCAAAACTATATTGCCTCTGACTCACGCACTGTGCACACACTTAATGAATTGAGCATGTACCTTGTGTTGGGCATTATTCTGGATGTTGCTGAAAGCATAAGAAGCACCTTTGCTGCCTTCTAGAAACTTCCATTCTTGTGGTCCTTGTGGCTGGCCCTTTCAGCACAGCCAGTCCTCCTCTGCACCACACCTGTGAACCCATAAATGCCAACATATAACCACAGAGAACACAAAAACTGTGGCAATGAGGTTCATGAGATTGGGTAAGTTCTCCCAATAAAATGCCTCTCGTAGAGCTTGTAACTTTGTCCTGATGGACAACAAATAAAACAGAGCTATGACGGCACCCTCAAATTCAGTGCCTCTGCCCGTGTTAATGGTAGTGGGACTAAACTTCCAGACAATGGCCTCACAGATGTTGGCAGCAATAAAGAGGGAAATCCCAGACCCCAGGCCGTAACCCTTCTGTAGCAGCTCATCTAACAGCAGCACAATCAAACCAGCAACAAACAACTGAATAATGATAAGGAGACCAGCACCCATTTCCCCCAGTTACCTGTACATGCTTATCATGACATACACAATGGCTTGCCCAATGGTAATGATCATGCCAAATATTTTCTGGGCTCTACTGAATAAAGTTCTATCTTTGGGTGTATCGCCAACTTCAATGATCTTGGCTCCAGCTAACAACTGCATAATCAAACCAGATGTTACAATTGGGGAAATTACCCCAGTTCCATTAAAGTTCCTCTGCTGGATGCGAGAATGATTCTCATTCAGTAGAAGGGATCTGCAGAATCTGACGATATGATTCCAAATAGTGGTATCTGACAACATACTAAGAAAATTAAGAGCATTATCGCGGTTCACAGTAACTTCTCTCTAAACTGAATTTTCCTTTAAGGTTTCTGAATTTCTGGGAGAACTGCACAGAAACGTTTGATAACTTCTAAAAATTTGATGCCCATGGCAGCGACGGGGGAGGCCTGGCGGGGCGCAGAGACCTTGGCACTGCCTTTGCTCAGCTCCCACGACTCGGGCCTCGACGCTCGCTGCCCCCCAGCTGCTTCTTGATCTGAGGTTCTTCACTTTCACATTAATATCAATAATTAAAACTGTAGCAGCTTTCTACATGCCAAGATTTTCACACAAATTATCTCACAGCAACCCTGTTAGATTTGTAGTGTTTACTGTCTTCGTTTTGTAGATGAAGAAACGGATGCTCAGAAGTATCTAGCATTTTTTTCAAGCACAGTGATTAAGCATGTGAAGTGTGGGTCTTACCTGCCTAGGTCTAAGTGCAGCCCTATCACTGATTACTACAAGAATTTGAGAAGATTCCTTATTTTTTCCTCACCTCAGATTCTTTATTTGTAAAATGGTCATAATGTTGACAAATATTTCAATGACCTGGCATAAAAATTAAGTAAGTTCGTACATGTAAAACCGTGTCTTACATTATCTACTTTTATTGGGTTGAACGGTGTATCTCTCAAAAAAGGTATATTCAGTTCTATCCCCTACAATTTCTGGAAGTAACTTTAGAAAGAGGTATTTTGTAGATATAATTAAGATCATCCAGGATTTGTGATAGGCCTAAATCCAGAGAAGAAGGCTTTGTGAAGATGGAGCCAGAGATTGGAAAGATGCTTCTACAAGTCAAGGAATGCCAAGGATTGCCAGGAGGCCTGGAGCATGTTCTGCCTTAGAGCCTCCAGAAGGAATCAACTTGCTGACACCTTGACTGCAGACTTGAAGTCCCAGATCTGTGAGTGAATATATTGTCTTTAACCACCATATTTGTGGAAATGTATTATGGTCATCCCAGGACAGTAATGCAGTAATTAACACCCAGATCCACATATGTATTTTTAAAGTTACAAGGGGAGACTGCCTAGAAAACGGAATTTATTTATAAAAAATTGTGAATTTATTCTTACATGTTTAAACTTCGGTTCCCTTCAAACTACTCTCCATTTGATGCCAATACATCTAACAAGACGCTTTTTTCACTGCTCAAAATGGTTTTCGACCTCATCAATTCTGATGTCTTTTGGTGCTTCTGCCATTTTTTGTTTCACCTCTTCTGCATTGGCAAAGCCTTTCCCTTTGAGGAATTTTTTTCATCCAAGAAAATAAAAAAAACATCATTCAGGATAGAGAGAATGGGCCATGGAGGTCATGCTGGTTTTGGTCAAAAATTGATGAACACCCAGCGCAAGGTGGGCAGGTTGTTTGCATAAATCACCCATCATGAAATGGGCAAACACAACGAAGGAATCTCAAAATTAAATTAAATTAAATTAAATTAAATTAAATTAAATTAAATGCACTGAAGCTGAAGGCAGCTCCTCACAATAACACTAGCAGGGATATTGATGTGCTGACGGATTCCTAGAACACTTACCTAACAGGGGACGCCTGTACTACAAGAGGCCCACCCTCCAAAAGATAATTCTGGTTTTTTTGTCCCCCCCCCAAAAAAAAGTATATAGCAAGTGTGACACCTTGAGGGCCCAGCCTCAGTCTTATGTATTTCAATTCCTTATCACCAGGTCTTGGTTCTCACTGATTCCTGTTATTGCTTCTGCACTTTAAATTCCATCCCTCCCCTTGACCCCTCTGTGTTGACCTTCACACTCCTTCCTGTACCTAACAGAGGTTGGCTTCCCACCTGATGCTCTATTCTCCATTTACCCTTGCTTCAGATTTTCCCCATGAACTTAAAGTGAAAGTCACACCTTTGCTAGAGCCACCTCCTTGCAAAATCTCCCACAGTGTCAGTTCTTCACCTCCTCTTCCTCCTCCTTACCAAGGCAGGGTATTCAGCTATTTATAACCTATTGAGTTGCAAGGTGTACGTTTAATGCACGATTACTGAGTAGTTCAAGCAGTGAATAAATGGAAGCTAAACTGAAAATAATGTAGAGCATAAGCAGCATATGCACCATTTCCTACAGAGATCAGAGAGCACATAATGGAGAAAGAGAAACGTTAAGATACACAGTGAGAAGCAGAAGCCTTAAAAGTCCAGGAACTGCCTCAGTGCCCAAGGCAAGATAAGTGACAGAGAAGGAACAAGTTGTCTAAGACAGAAGAGCCAGATCGAGTGGGGGAGGGGTCTTTCTAAGCAGAGGGTTCTCACAGAATATAGATCCAAATGGAAATAAAAAGCCTATTTTCCTTTAATGTTTAAGTTTATAAAATATCGACATCTAGCATTCTTCTGTCGATCTATTTCAAGTCACTACATAAAATATGAAAAATAATTTAAAGAAAAAGTTTCACATATTGTATATTTTTTAAAAAATCAATGTTTGCAAAGTTTAAATATTTTATAAAAGTATTTTTCGCTGACTTGTCAATGTGTGAAACACGCAAAGCATTAAAAAGAATTAGTTCTCTTGAAATTCCCACTCATGATAAAGAAGGCAGTTACAAATAATCCTTACTTAAAAACTGGTCTCACTCTTTGGCTTAGCTATTCAATACACAGAGCAGTTGAGGAGGTAAGCGAGTGTGAATAGCCCTTACCAGTTTTTCCAAGTGCAACTTGGACTCCTGACCAAGGAGAGAATGTAATAAATGTTAACAGAAGTTATTTTGGCAAAAACATATCATGTGCATGGATCTACCAAAACAATGAAGAGCCCTGGAAATGGTAACCACATGCATAAATATAACATCATTTAAAAATGTTACTTACATGTATCCAACAGATGATGGATTGTTTAAACAAAAAGCAGTAAAATATTGAATAGAGTTTATAATGGCTGTAAAATTAAAATGTGTAACAACAATGGCATAAACAACAATGGCATAAAGCCAGGAGAAAAGAAATATAGGCATACTGTTATGAGCTTTTTACATTATCTGAAGTGGCAATATATCACCGGAAACGAGTCATAATATATACAACTAAATGTCCTAAAACAACTATTAAAATAAACAAAGGAAACAGAAAGGAGGAAAAAGACAAATAGTAGATGGGGCAAGCAAAAAACAAATATAAGATGACAGACTTAAACTTAACTATAGTAATCATTATATTACATGTAAACAGTCTAGAAACTGAGATTAAAGGGAAAATAGGGAAATTGAATGAAAAAGTAAGACCCAGTGATATGCTACTTGCAACAAATTAAAAACAAAATGATGGATGATTTTTTTAAAAAGTAGACCATGCTAAAATAAGCCAAAATACAGCTGGAATGACTATACTTATTTCAGATTAAGAGATCTGAGAGATGAGAATATTACCAAGAATAAAGGAAGGTTGATTCCTAATGACAGCATCTACACTCCATCACACAGATGTAATTATTTTAGTCATTCATGATCGTTTTGTGCTTCAAACGTTGAAACTCTGTTGTTAAACTTAGGTCAGGATACAATGTCATTCCTGTAGTCTCCCTCCTAGCAGATGCACTTTGTATGACTGCAGAACTTGAAAAGTAGAAAAAGGGGACTGATGAGCTCAACATTTAATTCACATATTTTATAATGATTCTCCTGTATCTACTTTGCCCTCAAATATGTCTGATATTCCCCAGTCCACAGGTCCTCTGTGTTACCCTTTTAAGACCATGACCCTCTATTATTCTACCATGATTGAGAAGAACAGCTTCTCAATGCATGGATGGGAAGAGGGCCCCAGGGATTTCTTTGATTCTTAAACATGTCTTAATTAATCTTTCTTATTGGAATCCTGGCATCAATCAGTGTTTAATTACGGGAGGAAAATAGGAATCAGATGTGACACAATTAAGGGAGAAGCTGGAGAAATGGAGGTCCAAAAAAGGGAACTAGAACATGAGAGGTGATACTCACCACTCAGTCTAAGGAACCAAATAGATCTGCTGCAAAGGTGGGGCTGCCTGGGGGCAGCTGAAGGAATCAGGGAGTTCTGAAAAAGAGCAGAGCAACCCCTGACACACAGGCTTGGCCTGGTACTATCAACCAGATCTTGGCAATGCTACGAGCCGGCCTAGCACCCATGGTATTCCCTGTTGAATGTGAGTGTCTACAGAATGTCAATATGAGACAACGGCACCCTGTGATGCTGATAGGTCAAGACAAAACAACAACAACAACAAAATAGGAAACAAAAATATCATTTTGTAATCATGTCTAAATACAGACAACACATGGATGTTATCTCAGCCACAAAACACAAAACAAGCCGGGCTCGGTGGCTCAGCCTGTAATCCTGCGCCTTTGGGAGGCTGAGGTGAGTGGATTGCCTGAGCCCGCGGGTTCGAGACCCACCTGGGCAGCGAGACCTCATCTCTACAATAAATAAAAAAATCAGCTGGGTGTGGTAACGCATGCCTGTAATTCCGGCTACTTGGAAGGCTGAGGCGGAAGGACGCCGGAGCCCAGCAGGCGAGGCTGCGGTGACCGGGAGCGGCCACTGTACTCCAGTCTGGGCGACCGAGTGAGACTCCAAAAAAACCCCCCAAAAAACCCACAAAACACCCCCCTATTCCAGCTAATATGAGTGATTGCCTTTTCTTTATCAATTACAGTTTTAGCATCACTCTAGTTCACCCTCTCTATTGCTAAGATGTATGAGGTACCGATCATAGAATGATCCACCCTTCCTGATTACAGCCAATGACGACCAAAGCTTCACTTTATTAAACCCTCTTCAAAATTGCCAACCAAAGCCAATTCTTTAATTGGTTGTTTTTAACACCCTTTACCAAGATGCTTGACAATTCTCCATGGTATGTGCACTTCTTCATTGCAAGAAGTGAAAAACCTAACATATTCAAGTGCAGGTGAGTTCTTGGTGGCTTAACTGGAGGGCACTGATAACTCACAGACAAACAGAGTGGATCTGTTCAGTAGGGTCAACCGTCAAGAAGATTTGCATGGGAACAGAATAAAGAATGAGCTAGAGCCTTCTAGCACCTCTTGTGTCTGTCCCTCATGCACCTTTGCCTTCCTAAGTCTCAGGGATGTATCGCTGTTGACCTTCAGGAGTCAACAAGTCTGAGTTCCCAGAGAAAGTTGGAGGCTGAACCAGAAGCAGCAGAAACTTAGTTTCCTTTTTCTCTTGGGTTGTGATTAATTCCTTGGCATCTGTTGTGTGAATCTCCCTGAAAGAATAAAGACACTGGAATTACATTCTCTGAGCAAAACCATCAGCATGTGGTCTGTGCTGAAACGTGCGATACCAGAAGCCATCTTGAAAATGCAGCCAAAAAAGTAGATGCCTTCCACTTGAGACCCTGAGCTCCTGAAGAGTCATGTTTTATGCTTTTCTCTTAACCATTATTTTTCCTTGTATGGAAAATTAATTTCATTCAATCCTGACTCTTCTATCAGTCTCTGCAAAACTCTTTGTTAGGCACTCTAGACTTTAGTCTAAAATAGATGTTCTCCTGAATGAAATTTAGTTGAATGAAATTAAATTTAGCTAGCTAATTTGAATTATACTTGATGAGTTACAATTATAATTCTAGAATAGAATACTAAGCATTATATAATATATAAAATTGCAATACATAATATACAAAATTGAAACGTGACTGGTTCTTTTTATACTAACAATAGCCACTACTACCATGGAATATTTATGGCACTATCAATTATTAATATATAAATGTAGAAGCTAACTAATAAAAAAAGGTACTTACTTTTTACTTTGATCTGACACATATAGAAACAAAGTAAAAATATTTGTAATTTTACATGAGGCCTTTATTTGTTTGAGATTACACTACTGTAAATTTTGTCTGATGTGATTATGGTGATCTCTTCCAGAGATTTGCGACCATAGGATATTTTTATCTTCTTAGCTCATTCTAAGACATTTGTATATCTAATTATTCTGCATATAAAAACCTCTTCACAAATCTCAAAGGTTGGGCAAGTCTGAGCTCCCAGAGAAAGTTGGAGGCTGAACCAGGAGCAGCAGAAACTTAGTTTCCTTTTTCTCTTGGGTTATGATTAAGTCCTTGGCATCTGTTGTGTGAATCTCCCTGAAAGAATAAACACACTGGAATTACATTCTTTGAAGAAAACCATCAGCATGTGGTCTGTGCTGAAATGTGCAATACCAAAAGCCATCTTGAAAATGCAGCCAATCTTCATGCCAACATCCCTTACTTAATTGAACAATTAGGGAACCCAGAGAACTCATGTGGATTTGTGGCATCACGATGGATTTTGAGTCTATGTAATGAATGAATGAATTTCTAACAGATGTGTTTGCTGAACGAAGCTCTCTACATTATATTTCTATTTTGATCTATGCATCATTTGTCTGGTTTTCTCAGCTTAGGCTCTGGCAGTAGCTGCCTTTGAACTGTTCAACTTTCCCTAAGGAGCTTACCTCTCTGTGGAAATACCTCCATTAAATTGAATTCGAATTTTCAGTTGAATAAATACAATTGAGTGGGCCCATAGTGAAGAAAAATTGTGATTATGCCAAATCACTGTAATGAAGTCAATGGCAGCTTTGTGACTTACCTGTTGTACAGGATTCTCATGGTAACAGAATCAGTCACCAGCACACAGGGTGAAGCTCTGTGAGAAGGAAGATCTGTCTCTAAACTTCAACTCTTGTGTATCTACTGTGTCTATGAAGATTTTGCTCTGGAAATAATCTGTCTAACTTCTATGGCTGACTCTTGCAACAGAATTTTCTTTATCCCACAGGGACACCTAAGATTATTATCAGTATGTGGAAAAAATAAAATCCTGCATTCAGAACAGACTCAAACAATTCTAGCAGCTTCTACCCAGAAACATTTTCAGTACAGACAAACAATTCTTTAAAGAGAGATCTTGCTTATTTAGAGCTCCAATATCATGGTGACAACCACAAGCCTTATTAGCACCAATCATTAGGATGATTTCACAGATACAAGAACATCATCTTGAAAACCTGCTCTGTTATGAAATCTATTTTAACACATCATGTTTCAAAGGGAAAATGAATAACTATATTTGAACGATAAGAAGTGTTGTTTGAGAAAAATATCTATCACAAATCTTTTAAGTCTCATTGACTAAAACATAATTTAAGTATTTTTATTTTAAGTGAAAAATATGACATATATGCAAATATATTTAAATATATTAAGTGACTTAGCACCAATAAATAAACCTATCAAAAGAGAGCAGCCAGCATTGATCATCTTTTCTCCTAGACCAGACATTCTTTCTGACTTTCCTTAGTGAATGAATGATGCTCACTTTTCCCAAGCATTCAGTTGCTGGCTCTAACCTCAGAGTCATTTTTTGGCCCATTGCCAGCCTACTATATGCACTTTTGATAATGTTCTCTGTCTCCATTTTTCTTGTTAGGTTCTTATCCTCTCTCACATATACTATTACTAATATTAAGACTTCTTCAGCAATCTTTAAAATTCCCACAGCAGCACACTGCCACAGATAAACATCTCCATGCATCATGCTGATAGCATCAACATCCTGTTCAGAAAACTTCCATTTATCCTTAAGCATTTTTGAAAAATTATCTAATTACAAGGCGCCATCCTTGTCAGTCACTTCAGATGGGCCACACAAGGTACTTCCTGTTTATAGTGTCCCCTTCCAGAAAGCCTGGGAGTACCCAACTTGCCCTTAAACTCTTATTTTATTTTTTTAGTTATTTTTTTATTTTTTATTTTTTGAGTCGGAGTCTCACTCTGTCGCCCAGACTGGAGTGCAGTGGCTGCTCCCAGCCACCATAGCCTCAACTGCTGGGCTCCGGCGATCCTTCTGCCTCAGCCTTCCAAGTAGCTGGAATTACAGGTGCCCACCACACCTGGCTGGTTTTTGATTTATTGTAGAGATGAGGTCTCACCAAGTATCCCAGGCGGGTCTCGAACCCGCGGGCTCAGGCAATCCACTCACCTCAGCCTCCCAAGGTGTGGGATTACAGGCTGAGCCACGGAACCCGGCTTATTTTTTTAGTTTTAAAGATGTAGGGTACAATTCAGGATTAGGTATACAAGTGGTCATTGTACAGGTGAAGTTTGGGTCTCCCATCGATCCCCACTTCACCTGGTTTGAGATCAGTTGACCTTATTGATGTTATGTGCTCCTCCCTCCCAGCAGTTTCCAGCTACTGCCAATCCCATTCTTATAGTATTATGGTAATGTTCAGGGTCCGCTTATGAGTGAGAACATGTGATACTCAGTTCTTTGTTTCTGTGATAAATCACTGAGTATTATAGGCTCTAAGTCCATCCAAGTTGCTATGAAGTTCATAATTTTGTTCCTACTTATGGCTGTATGATATTCCATCATATATGTACCACATTTTAAAAATCTTGTCTAGTTTCGATGGGCAGCACGGTTGTTTCCATGTTTTTGTCATTGTAAAGAGTGCTGCAATAAACATATGTGTGCTGGTATCTTTTTTGTAGAGTGATTTAAGTTCCTCCAGGTATATTCCCAGAAGGGGGATTGTTGGGTTATATGGAAGGTCAATTTCCAGTTCTTTTAGAAATCTCCATGCTGTTTTCCATAGAGGTTGAACTAGTTGCACTTCCACTAGTGTGCCCTTTTCTCCACATCCTCACCAGCATTTCTTGTTTTTTATTTTATTAATGATGACCATTCTTATTCGAGTTAGGTGGTATCTCAATGTGGTTTTGATTTGCATTTCTCTGATGATTAATGAGGTTGAGCATTTTTTTTCATGTGTCCATTGGCTTTTTGTATGTCTTGTTTTGAGAAATGTCTAATAATTTCTCTTGCCCACTTTTTAACGGGGCTGTTTGCTTTTATCCTTTTGGCGCATTTGAGTTTCTTGTAGATCCTGGGTGCTAGGCCTTTGTCAGATATACAGCTGGCATATTTCTTCCCATTCTGTAGGCTGTTTCCCTGCTCTTTTGATGGTTTCTTTTGCTTTGCAGAAGCTTTTCAGTTTGATGAGGTCTCACTTGTCTATCTTATCTCTCATGGTATGAGATTTTGATCAGGATTTTGTTGCTTATTCTGATTTTCATAAGGGTGTTTCCTGCATTTTCTAAGATTATTAAAATTTGAGAATTTACAATTAGGTCTTTGCTCCACTGGAGCTGATTTTTGTGTATAGTGATAGGTAAGGGGTCCTATTTCATTTTTTTGCACATGGTCAGTCAGTTTTCCCAGCACCATTTACTGAATATGTTCTCCTCTCCCCTGAATATGTTCTCCTCTCCTCTCCCCAATAGTTGTTTTTTCATGGAGATCCCTGCATCTTGCCATTGACTCAGTTCTCTCTCAGCCTTGACTGAGTCAAACCAAGTTGCTCTGTCTTGGAGAGAAGCTGACCATGACAACCAGATACCTCTGTGAGGTGATATTGCTCCCAAGGGGATGGAAATGGGTGGGGAGCAAAAAACACTTACTCTTTTTATATATAACATGCACACACACACACACACACATATTTAAATAGCACACATACGTGATATGAATTTGTATGAGACTAGAAAATGATTTTAGTAAAAGGATCTAAACTGTCTTTTTAGGAGGGTGATAATGAGAAAAAGGTTGAGAAACACTGACAAAGTGTTGCCTAAACCCAATGTGGTTAACAAGCACGGGCTTTCCTAATAAGTTGCTGAGGGTATGTGGCATCACAACCAGCCAGACCTGCTCCGAGCTGAGAGTCTATTCCTGGCTGCTGTAGGCTGGCCTCTGACAGGAGAAAAATGATCATATTATCTCACAACATTTTGTAACAGAAATACTAACTTTTTAAAAAATATTGTTTTGGTAGATAGGTAGAAAGCTTAAAATCCAATGCTCTCATCAAAATAAGCAATATGGCCAAGTGTTCTATCCAAACTATTTCTTTTTTTAGGGAGAAATATAATTAATGAATAATGAATAAGAAATACTTAACCCATATCAATGGTAGTTACTATTTGAACATCAACTATGAATCTGTCCTGAGGCTGAAATTTCTAGTTTCATTTTTCATTTTAAGTCACAAACAATCTATAAGATAGATATTGTTATCATCATTTTGCAGTTAAAGAAACTAAAACTTGAAAGCCCAAGTGATTTATCAATGGTTAAAGAGTTAGCATCTGAAAGTTAAGATTCACTTTGATTCAAAATTAATTTTACACACTAATACACCAGAAAAATAACCCATTAAATAATTGCACCAAAACCAAAAATATACAAATGGGACTTAACTAAACCAAATATCTTCTGCAAAGTGAAAGAAATAACCAACAGAGCGAACAGGAAACAGACTGAATGGGAGTAACTGTCTGCAAATTATGCCTCAGACAAAAAGCTAATGTCCAGACTCTACAAAGAACTAAACAACTCTATATGAAAAAAGCATAAACTCCATCTAAAAGTGGGCTAAGGACTTGATTTGACACATCTCAAAAGAAGACACACAAGCAGCCAGAAAACGTATTTTCAAAAATGCTCATCACTAATCACCAGAAAAATGCAAAATTAAAACCATAATGAGATATCATCTTATGCCAGTCAGAATGGCTACTATTAAAAAGTCAAGTAACAACAGGTGTTGGTGTGGTTGCAGAGGAAAGAAAACACTAATTCCCTGTTGTTAAATTGTAAACTAATTCAACTTTTATGGAAAATAGAGATTTTCAGAGAACTAAAAATTAAATTATTATTCGACCCAGCAATCCCACCACTAGGAATCTAGTTCGGTCTCCATGGAAAACAGTATGGAGACTTCTCAGAGTACTAAAAATTGAATGACCATTCAGCCTAGCAGTCCCAATACTACAATCTATCCAAAGGAAAATAAATCATTTTATTAAAAAAGATAGCTGTATTCATATGTTCATTGCAGACTATTAACGAGCAAAAATATGGAACAAACCTCAGTGCCCACCAATGATTGACTGGATAAAGAAAATGTGATATATATATATATATATATATACACCACACCTGTAGCCATAAAAAAGAATGAAATCAGCCGGGTTTGGTGGCTCAGCCTGTAATCCTACACCTTTGGGAGGCTAAGGTGAGTGGATTGTCTGAGCCTGCAGGTTCCAGACCCACCTGGGCAACTTGGTGAGACCTCATCTCTACAATAAAACAGAAAAATTAGGCAGGTATGGTAGCGTGCGCCTGAAGTTCCGGCTACTTGGAAGGCTGAGGCGGAAGGATCGCCGGAGCCCAGCAGGTTGAAGCTTCGGTGGCTGGGAGCATGACACTGCACTCCAGTCTGGGTGACAGAGTGAGACTCCAACTCAAAAAAAAAAATAAATAAAATAAATAAAAAATAAATAAATAAGAAAACTAAAAACAAATTTGTAATCAACATGTAATAAATTAAAGCGAATTGAAGAACAAAAAAGGAAACTACATCTCATATTAACTCATCTCTTTTTTTTTTTTGAGTTGGAGTCTCACTCTGTTGCCCAGACTGGAGTGCAGTGGCCGCTCCTGGCCACCGCAGCCTGGACCTGCTGGGCTCTGGCGATCCTTCTGCCTCAGTCTTCCAAGTAACTGGAATTACAGGCATGTGCTACCACGCCCGGCTGATTTTTTTGATTTATTGTAGAGATGAGGTCTTGCTGCCCAGGCGGGTCTCGAACCCGCAGGCTCAGGCAAACCACTCACCTCAGCCTCCCAAGGTGTGGGATTACAGGCTGAGTCACCGAGCCCGGCTCTTTTTTTTTTGTTTTTAAAGCAGTATTTATTAAGAGGACAGAAGAGTTCCCACAGTGGGAGGGTACCCAAAGGGGTTGCCCTATCTCCCCATCTTAATGCCTATTTTAGTGCATTTACTTTTGGTCTTTGTTCAAATATGTGCTATATGTGTGTGTGTTTATATGTGTATATATTTTGCATAGCTGTAATAAAATATACACACACTTTCTCTTTTTAAAAGCTGAACTAACTATAAACATCTATTACTCATGCATAATCCTCCAAATTATTATTTTACAGCAGTGTATAATATCTCATTCCCCTATTTATGTTGGTAGCCTAAGGAGATTTAGTTCATACCCAGTGTTCTAATATAAATAGGGACAGATCCAAGTTTTGTGGGACTTGAATCTTTTTCTTTTTTTTTTTTTTGAGTTGGAGTCTCACTCGTTCGCCCAGACTGCAGTGCAGTGGCCGCACCCGGCCACCGCGGCCTCGCCTGCTGGGCTCCTGCGATCCTTCCGCCTCAGCCTTCCGAGTAGCCGGAATTACAGGCGCGCGCTACCACGCCCGGCTGATTTTTGGATTTATTGTAGAGATGAGGTCTCGCTGCCCAGGCGGGTCTCGAACCCGCGGGCTCAGGCAATCCACTCACCTTAGCCTCCCAAAGGCGTGGGATTACAGGCTGAGCCACCGATCCCGGTTGAAATTTTAACATTTTAATGATTTGTTTTTTATTTTATTTTTGAGTTGGAGTCTCACTCTGTCACCCAGACTGGAGTGCAGTGGCCGCTCCCGACCACTGCAGCCTCTACCTGCTGGGTTCCGGCGATCCTTCCACCTCAGCCTTCCAAGTAGCTGCAACTACAGGCACGCGCTACCACTCCTGGCTAATTTTTTTTTTATTATGTATTGTAGAGATGAGGTCTTGTCAAGGTGCCCAGGTGAGTCTCGAACCCTCGGGCTCAGGCAATCCACTCACCTCAGCCTCCCAAAGCGCGGGATTACAAGCTGAGCCACCGAGCCCGGTTGATTTGTTTTTATTAATTAGTGTTTCCAAATTAGGTTGTAAGATTCTTGAGGGTAGGGACTATGATTACTATGAGGATAGGTATCTTTATACCCTCAACACTTAACATAGTGATTGGTATCTAATAGTCACTTGAATGAATAAGAAACAAATTAGTGAGGTGATTAAGAATAGCATCCTACCGGGTTCAGTGGCTCAGCCTGTAATCCCGTGTCTTTGGGAGGCTGAGGTGAGTGGACTGCTGAGCCCGCGGGTTCGAGACCTGCCTGGGCAAATTGGCGAGACCTCATCAAAAAAATCAGCCGGGCATGGGGAGGCTGAGGCGGAAGGATCGCCAGAGCCCAGCAGGTCGAGGCTGCAGTGGCCAGGAG